>NC_069504.1:73175346-73310346 GCF_027579735.1 Bombina bombina | reverse complement strand
CTGCCAATGGCCCTTAAAAGGGCCTTTTTGTGGGGCATTGCCCCAAATAAATCAGCTCTTTTACCTGTAAAAAAAAAATACAAACAACCCTGCAACAGTAAAACCCACCACCCACACAACCAAACCCCCCCAAATAAAACCCTATCTAAATAAACCTAAGCTCCCCATTGCTCTGAAAAGGGCATTTGGATGGGCATTGCCCTTAAAAGGGCATTTAGCTCTTTTACATTGCCCAAAACCCTAAGCTAAAAATAAAACCCACCCAATAAACCCTTAAAAAAACTTAACACTAACCCCTGACGATCCACTTACAGTTTTTGAAGACCAGACATCCATCCTCATCCAAGCTGCATAAGTCCTCCTCGAAGCCGGCAGAAGTCTTCATCCAAGCAAGCAGAAGTCTTCATCCAGATGGCATCTTCTATCTTCATCCATCTGGCGCGGGTCCATCTTCAAGACATCTGGCACGGAGCATCCTCTTCTTACGATGGTTGCTGAAGAATGAAGTTTCCCTTTAAATGACGTCATCCAAGATAGTGTCCCTTACATTCTGATTGGCTGATAGAATTCTATCAGCTAATAGGAATTAAGGGGGGGGGAAATCCTATTGGCTGTTGCAATCAGCCAATAGGATTGAGCTTTCATCCTATTGGGGGGGAAATCCTATTGGCTGTTGCAATCAGCCAATAGGATTGAGCTTTCATCCTATTGGCTGATCCAATCAGCCAATAGGATTGAGCTTCCATTCTATTGGCTGATTGGAATAGCCAATAGAATGCAGGCTCAATCCTATTGGCTGATTGGATCAGCCAATAGGATGAAAGCTCAATCCTGTTGGGGGCGGCAGATTAGGGGTTAATATGTGTAGGTAGGTGGCGGCGATATTGGGGGCGGCAGATTAGGGGTTAATAAGTGTAATGTAGGTGTCGGCGATGTCAAGGGCGACAGATTAGGGGTGTTTAGACTAGGGGTTTATGTTATTTTTTTCCACATAGACATCGATGGGGCTGCGTTACGGAGCTTTACGCTCTGCCATTGCAGGTGTTAGGCTTTTTTTTTAGCCGGCTCTCCCCATTGGGGAAATTGTGCACAAGCATGTCAAAACACCGCTTGTATTTGGGTGAGGTATGGAGCTCAATGCAACCATATCGCCCGCACAAGCCGGGTTTTTGCAAACCTGTAGTAGCAGCGCTATGAAAGGTGAGTGGTGAAAATAACGTACAAGTTATTAGCGAGCCAGCCATAATGCAAAACTCGTAATCTGGCTGAGAGTTTGTTTTCTATTAAACATGTAAAAGCAAGGAAATTCCTAACTTAAAATGCTTCCACTCCTTCTTGATATCATTGAAGACCTCACACATGAGATTGTCAATGACATATAAATATATATGTGTTTTTGCAGAATATAAAAATGTGGTGTTGAAGGGTGAGCAGGAGTTATATGCGAGGGAGAGGGGATGAGAAGATGTGGAGGTTGTGCATAAGAGAGGGAATGAGAGGGTTAGCAAGATCAGGGCAGGAAAGTGAGCTAAAAGGATAAGCAGGGCTGTGTGTAAAAAGGGGGACTGAGAGGATAAGGCGGTGGTTGTGTGTAACAGACAGCGGGTGAGGAGAACGCTGTACATGCGGGAAAGAGGAATAAGAGGATGGGAAGAGACTGGGCGAAGAGGAAGCTGTGTGAGAAGGTGAGGAGTGTAGTGGATATCAGGGAGGTCAGAAGAGAGGTTGAGGAGGCAGCTGTGTTTGAGTAGGGAGGGCTAAAGGGATTAACAGAATCTGGTGTGTAAGGGTTAGTTGGATTGAGAGGATGAGCAGGATGTGAGGGAATGGTTGCTGTGGAGTTAGAGGGATTGACAGGTAAAGAAACACGTGGGGGAAAAGGAGGTGAAAGTGTGAGAAGGAGATTGTGTGTAAGGTGGGAGGATGAGGAGGTGGTTGCATGTGAGGGAGAGGGGGGAATAAAAAGGTTACCAGGGGCTTATGATATATAGTATCACTCTACCTTACATAGGTGATGTAACCGATGTCATTCATGTCATGCAAAGCTCCCAAGTGGTAGTGGGGGCAGTTTAAGTTAGTCATTTCCTTGCTTTTACACGTTTAAACTCTGGCTTTAATACAGTATACGTTTTTTACATTTGTATATATATATATATATATATAGACAAAAATGTGTGGACACCTGACCATCACACACCTATATGAGCTTGTTGAACATCCCATTGCAAAACTATGGGCATTAATATGCAGTTGGACCACCTTTTACAAATATAACAACTGCTACTCTTCTGGGTATTTTGGATCGTGTCTGTGAGAATGTTTGCCAATACAGACAAAAGAACATTTGTGGGGTCAGGTACTGATGATGAATAAGATGGTCAAGCTCGCAATTGGCGTTCCATTTCATCCCAAAGGTCTTCGGTGGTATTGAGATTAAAGCTCTGCGCAGGTCACTTGAGTTCCTCCTACCACCTCTTACTTTGTGCACAGGAGCACAGTCTTGCTGGAAAAGGAAAGGGCCTTCCCAAAACTGTTGCCGCAAAGTGGGAAGTGGCCATTTGTCTAAAATGTCTTTGTACCTTGTAGCATTGAGATGACCCATCACTTGAACTACGGGACCTAGTCCGAGCCGCAAAATAATAAAGTAATTAACCCCTAATCCGCAAATAACATAATTAAAATATTAACCCCTAAACCGCCAACCCCCCACATCGCAATAAACCTAATTAATCTATTAACCCCTGAACCGCCAAACCTCTACATCGCAATAAACCTAATTAACCTATTAACCCCATAAACCGCCAAACCCCTACATCGCAATAAACCTAATTAACCCCTAAACCGCCAAAACCCCACATCGCAATAAACCTAATTAACCTATTAACTCCTAAACCCCCAACCCCCCACATCGCAATAAACCTAATTAACCTATTAACCCCATAAACCGCCAAACCCCTACATCGCAATAAACCTAATTAACCCCTAAACCGCCAAAACCCCACATCGCAATAAACCTAATTAACCTATTAACCCCTAAACCCCAACATCGCAATAAACCGATGTAACTCCAAAACCGCCAAACCTCCACATCGCAATAAACTTAATTAACCTATAAATCCCCAAACAGCCAACGCCCCCACAATGCAAATATCTAATTTAATTACTAAACCCCTAACCTAACACCCCCTAAATTAACCCCAATACTAAGTTACAATTAAAATAATAAAACCGAACATTAAATTACAAAAATAATAAACTCTAAAATTACAGAAAAAAATAAATAAATGTATCAAAAATAAAAAAAATAACCTAATCCCTATGAAAATAAAAAAGCCCCCCAAAATAAAAACACCCCCTAAACCAAACTACCAATAGCCCTTAAAAGGGCCTTTTGTAGGGCATTGCCTAAGTTGAACAGCTCTTTTACATTTTAAAAAATAGTCCCCTCTAACAGTAAAAACCCCCTACCCACTAAAACCCCAAAAATAAAAAAACCTAACACTAAAAAAAACTAAACTACCCATTGCTCCTAAAGGGTCATTTGTATGGGCATTGCCCATAAAAGGGCATTCAGCTCTTTTATTGCCCTTAAAAGGGCTATCAGCTCTTTTACAACCCAATAAATTCCTAATCTTAAAAATAACCCCCCCAAAAAAAATTTTTTCTAAGACTAAGCCCCAAATAGGTACTCACCATTTCACCATTCCTGAAGTCTGGCAGAGAAGGTCTTCTTCCAGACGGCTCCATCATCTTCTATCTTCATCCGGAGCGAAGGCGGTGCGGAACGGAGGTGCGGAGCTGGCTTCCCCGATGCACGGATCCTCAGCGGTGCTCCTCGGCAGAAGTCCTTGGTGGCGGTCCTCAGCGGAGTGGAGGCTCCTCTTCATGCAATTGTCCATCGCACACTGAAGATTGAATGCAAGGTACCCCATATTTATTGAGTTACCTTGCATTCCTATTGGCTGAAATTTTTAAATCAGCCAATAGGATTAGAGCTACTGAAATCTTATTGGCTGATTTGAACAGCCAATAGGATTTCAGTAGCTCTAATCCTATTGGCTGATTTTAACATTTCAGCCAATAGGAATGCAAGGTACCCCAAATTGAATGCGGTACCTTGCATTCAATCTTCAGTGTATGACGGACATATATATATGTGGAAATAGAAGGCACTCTCTGGTCTTTTTAACAAAGTTGTTTATTGAAACAAGCGTGACGTTTCGGGGGGACACTCCCCTTTCTCAGACACACTCCCCTTCCTCTTTCTGAGGAAGGGGAGTGTGTCCCCGAAACATCACGCTTGAGTCAACAAACAACTTTGTTAAAAAGACCAGAGAGTGCCTTCTATGTCCACATGTACACCTAGATTACAATTTTTGCACTATAGAGGGTGCAAAGCAAATGCAACAAAAGTTGCGTTATTTCACCCTCCATAGCGCTGCCATTACGAGTTTTTAAAAAGCTGCCTTGTGCATACAATATGGTTGCATTAAGCTCCATACCGCACAAAATACAAGTGCTGCTCCATACCGCACAAAATACAAGCGCTGCTTTGATGTGCTCGTGCACGCTTTCCCCATAGACATCAATAGGGAGACAGTGTTAGAAGAAAATGCTGAATGAAAAGCTTCGTAACGCAACCCCATTGATGGTTATGGGGAAAAAAAAAGTTACACCCTAATATAAACCCCAAGTCTAAACACCCCTATTTTGACGCCCCCGACATCTCCAATACCTACATAATATTATTAACCCCTAATCTGCTGCTCCCGATATCGCCGCCACGGAAATACATTTATTAACCCCTATTCCGATGATCCCCGACATCGCCACCACTAAATAAAGTTATTAATCCCTAAACTTTTGGCCTCCCACATCACTGTCACTAAATATACCTATTAACCGCTAAACCACCGGCCCCCATATCGCAACAACCTAAATTAAACTATTAACCCCTAAGCCTAACCCTAATCGTAACCCTAACCCTAAAACACCCTAACTAAGGCCTAGATTTGGAGTTTGGCGGTAGCCGTGAAAACCAGCGTTAGAGGCTCCTAACGCTGGTTTTAGGCTACCTCCGGTATTTGGAGTCACTCAAAAAAGGGTCTAACGCTCACTTTTCAGCCGCGACTTTTCCATACCGCAGATCCCCTTACGTCAATTGCGTATCCTATCTTTTCAATGGGATTTTTCTAACTCCGGTATTTAGAGTCGTGTCTGAAGTAAGCGTTAGAATTCTAACGACAAAACTCCAGCCGCAGAAAAAAGTCAGTAGTTAAGAGCTTTCTGGGCTAACGCCGGTTCATAAAGCTCTTAACTACTCTACTCTAAAGTACACTAACACCCATAAACTACCTATGTACCCCTAAACCGAGGCCCCCCCACATCGCCGCCACTCGATTTATTTTTTTTAACCCCTAATCTGCCGACCGCCACCTACGTTATCCTTATGTACCCCTAATCTGCTGCCCCTAACACCGCCGACCCCTATATTATATTTATTAACCCCTAACCTGCCCCCCACAACGTTGCAGCCAGCTACCTACAATAATTAACCCCTAATCTGCCGACCGCAAAGAGCCGACACCTACATTATAGCTATGTACCCCTAATCTGCTGCCCCTAACACCGCCGACCCCTACATTATATTTATTAACCCCTAATCTGCCCCCCACAACGTCGCCTCCACCTGCCTACACTTATTAACCCCTAATCTGCCGACCACAAAGAGCCGCCACCTACATTATAGCTATGTACCCCTAATCTGCTGCCCCTAACACCGCCGACCCCTATATTATATTTATTAACCCCTAATCTGCCCCCCACAACGTCGCCTCCACCTGCCTACACTTATTAACCCCTAATCTGCCGACCGCAAAGAGCCGCCACCTACATTATAGCTATGTACCCCTAATCTGCTGCCCCTAACACCGCCGACCCCTATATTATATTTATTAACCCCTAATCTGCCCCCCACAACGTCGCCTCCACCTGCCTACACTTATTAGCCCCTAATCTGCCGAGCGGACCGCACCGCTATCATAATAAAGTTATTAACCCCTAATCCGCCTCACTAACCCTATAATAAATAGTATTAACCCCTAATCTGCCTCCCTAACATCGCCGACACCTAACTTCAAACATTAACCCCTAATCTGCCGACTGGAGCTCACCGCTATTCTAATAAATGTATTAACCCCTAAAGCTAAGTCTAACCCTAACACTAACACCCCCCTAATTTAAATATAATTTAAATCTAACGAAATAAATTAACTCTTATTAAATAAATTATTCCTATTTAAAGCTAAATACTTACCTGTAAAATAAATCCTAATATAGCTACAATATAAATTATAATTATATTATAGCTATTTTAGGATTAATATTTATTTTACAGGTAACTTTGTATTTATTTTAACCAGGTACAATAGCTATTAAATAGTTAAGAACTATTTAATAGCTAAAATAGTTAAAATAATTACAAAATTACCTGTAAAATAAATCCTAACCTAAGTTACAATTAAACCTAACACTATAATATCATTAAATTAATTAAATAAAATACCTACAATTACCTACAATTAAACCTAACACTACACTATCAATACATTAATTAAATACAATACCTAAAAATAACTACAATTAAATAAACTAACTAAAGTACAAAAAATACAAAAGAACTAAGTTACAAAAAATAAAAAAATATTTACAAACATAAGAAAAATCTTACAACAATTTTAAACTAATTACACCTACTCTAAGCCCCCTAATAAAATAACAAAGCCCCCCAAAATAAAAAATGCCCTACCCTATTCTAAATTACTAAAGTTCAAAGCTCTTTTACCTTACCAGCCCTGAACAGGGCCCTTTGCGGGGCATGCCCCAAAGAATTCAGCTCTTTTGCCTGTAAAAAAAAACATACAATACCCCCCCCCAACATTACAACCCATCACCCACATACCCCTAATCTAACCCAAACCCCCCTTAAATAAACCTAACACTAAGCCCCTGAAGATCTTCCTACCTTGTCTTCACCTCACCGGGTATCACACCGATCCGTCCTGGCTCCGATATCTTCATCCAACCCAATAGGGGGCTAGACATCCATCATCCGATGGCTGAAGAAGTCCAGAAGAGGGTCCAAAGTCTTCATCCTATCCGGGAAGAAGAGTAGATCCGGACCGGCAACCATCTTCTTCCAAGCGGCATCTTCTATCTTCATCCGATGAGGACCGGCTCCATCCTGAAGACCTCCACCGCGGACCCATCTTCATCCGGCGACGTCCAACTGAAGAATGACGGTTCCTTTAAGGGACGTCATCCAAGATGGCGTCCCTTGAATTCCGATTGGCTGATAGGATTCTATCAGCCAATCGGAATTAAGGTAGGAATATTCTGATTGGCTGATGGAATCAGCCAATCAGAATCAAGATCAATCCGATTGGCTGATCCAATCAGCCAATCAGATTGAGCTCGCATTCTATTGGCTGATCGGAACAGGAAGTGTTTCCCCATAGGAAACAATGGTGCTGCGTTAGGAGCTGAACGTGGCTTTTTTGCAGGTGTTAGGTTTTTTTTCAGCTCAAACAGCCCCATTGTTTCCTATGGGGGAATCGTGCACGAGCACGTTTTTGAGGCTGGCCGCGTCCGTAAGCAACTCTGGTATCGAGAGTTGCAGTTGCGTTAAATATGCTCTACGCTCCTTTTTTGGAGCCTAACGCAGCCTTACCGACAAAACTCTAAATCTAGCCGTAACATAATTAAAATAGACCTAAATTAAAGTTACAATTATTAACTAAATAATATTACCTATTTAAAACTAAATACAAACTTACCTGTGAAATAAAAATAAAACCTAAGCTAGCTACAATATAACTGATAGCTAGCTTAGGTTTTTATTTCACAGGTAAGTTTGTATTTATTTTAACTAGGTAGACTAGTTAGTAAATAGTTATTAACTATTTACTAACTACCTAGTTAAAATAAATACAAACTTACCTGTGAAATACAAATAAACCTAAGCTGCCTTACACTAAAACCGAACATTACAAAAAACAACTAACATTACAAAAATAAAAAACACTACAATTACAAAAAAATAAAAAAAACTACCATTACAAAAAATATCAAACGAAATTATCCAAAACAATAAAAATTATTCCTATTCTAATACCCCTGTTTTTTTAAAAAAAAAAAACATAAAAAAACACCCCAAAATAAAAACCCATAATCTATAATAAACTACCAAGGACCCTTAAAAGGGCCTTTTGTAGGGTATTGCCCTAAATAAATCAGCTCTTTTTTCTAAAACAGAAAAACAAACACCCCTAACAGTATACAAACCTCCACCCCCCCAAACCAACAAAATAAGAATAAAGTTAAACCTAATCTACCCATTGCCCTGAAAAGGGCATTTGTATGGGCATTTAGCTCTTTTGCTGCCCATTAAAAATAAAAAAAATGGCTATTCTAAAAAAAAAAAAAAAAAAATACATTACACAAATAACAAACGAATTATACAAAATAATAAAAATGATTCCTATTCTAAAACCCTGTTTAAAAAAATAAATAAAATAAAAGAACCCTAATCTATAATAAACAACCAATAGCCCTTAAAAGGGCCTTTTGTAGGGCATTGCCCTAAAGAAATCAGCTCTTTTGCTACAAAATAAAAACAAAACCCCCTAACATTACAAACAATTGGCTGTTTGTAATGTTAGTGATGAAGAAGATGCCGGTCCCTCGATGAATGAAGATGGAACCGCTGGGATGAAGTTCGTTCAAGATGGACTTTAGCAACTATGAGTACCTAAAGAGGGGTTAGTGTTAAGTTTTTTTAAATTTTTTTGGGGTGTTTTTTTTTTTTAGATTAGTGTTTGGACTTGTCTTAAAAGAGCTGTATTTTTTTTTACAGGGAAAAGAGCTGATTTCTTTAGGCCAATACCCTACAAAAGGCATGGTAGTTTATTGTAGGCTAGTGTTTTTTTTTATTTTGGGGGGCTTTTTAATGTTGATAGGGCTATAAGATTAGGTGTATTTGTTTTTATTTTGGATAATTTTGTTTGTTATTTTTTGTAATTTAGTAAATCTGATCAACTGAAGCTCCATTCTTAAAAGCCCACAAAGTGGAAACTGATCTAGTAGAATGAGCTGTGATTCTCTGAGACGGGACCTGACCCGACTCCAAATAAGCCTGATGAATCAAAAGCTTTTACCAGGATGCCAAGGAAATGGCAGAAACTTTCTGAACCTTTCTTAGGACCAGAAAAGACAACAAATAGACTAGAAGTCTTCATGAAATCTTTAGTAGCTTCAACATAATATTTCAAAGCTCTTACAACATCCAGAGAATGTAAGGATCTCTCCAAAGAATTCGTATGATTAGGACACAAAGAGGGAACAACAATTTCCCTATTAATGTTGTTAGAATTCACAACTTTAGGTAAAAATTTAAATGAAGTCCGCAAAACTGCCTTATCCTGATGGAAAATCAGAAAAGGAGACAAGAAAGAGCAGATAATTTTGAAACTCTTCTAGCAGAAGAGATAGCCAAAAGGAACAACACTTTCCAAGAAAGTAGTTTAATATCCAAAGAATGTATAGGATCAAAAGGAGGAGCCTGTAAAGCGAGATTGATTTAATATCAGGCTTGATACGGACCAAAGCCTGCACAAAAAAGTGAATATCAGGAAGCTTAGCAATCTTCCTGTGAAATAAAACAGAAAGAGCAGAGATTTGTCACTTCAAGGAACTTGCAGACAAACCTTTATCCAAACCATCCTGAAAGAACTGTAAAATTCAAGGAATTCTAAAGGTATGCCAGGAGAATTTATGAGAAGAACACCATGAAATATAAGTCTTCCGAACTCGATAATAAATCTTCCTAGAAACAGATTTACGAGCCTTTAACATAGTATTAGTCAGAGAAACCTCTATGACTAAGCGTTCAATTTCCATACCTTCAAATTTAACGATTTGAGATCCTGATTGGAAAACGGTCCTTGAGACAGAAGGTCTGGTCTTAAAGGAAGTGGCCAAGGTTGGCAACTGGACATCCGGACAACATCTGCATACCAGAACCGGTGAGGCCATGCTGGTGCTACCAGAAACACAAACGATTGTTCCATGATGATCTTGGAGATCACTCTTGGAAGAAGAAGTAGAGGCGGGAAGATATAAGCAGCTTGGTAAAACCAAGGAACTACTAACGCATCCACCGACCTGAGGATCCCTGGACCTGGACAAGTACCTGTGAAGTTTCTTGTTTAGATGGGAAGCCATCAGATCTGTTTCTAGAAGACCCCACATCTGAATAATCTGAAAAAACACATCTGGATGGAGAGACCACTCCCCGGATGTAAAGTCTGAGGTCTGAGATAATCTGCATCCCAATTGTCCACACCTGGGATATGTACTACAGAAATTAGACAAAAGCTGGATTCTGCCCAAGAAAGTATCCAAGATACTTCTTTAATAGCTAGGGGACTGTGAGTCCCACCCTGATTGACATATGCCACAGTTGTGATATTGTCTGTCTGAAAACAAATGAATGGTTCTCTCTTCAACAGAGACCAAACCTGAAGAGCCCTGAAAATAGCACAGAGTTCTAAAATATTTATTTTTAACCTTGCCTCTTGAGGTTTCCAAACCCCTTGTGCTGTCAGAGAAGCCCAGACAGCTCCCCAACCTGAAAGACTTGCATCTGTTGTGATCACAGTCCAGGTTGGATGAACAAGAGGCCCCTTGAACTATACGATGGTGGTCTAACCACTAAGTCAGAGAGTCGAACATTGGCATTTAAGGATATTAACTGTGATATCTTTGTATAATCCCTGCACCATTGTTTCAGCATCCAAAGTTGGAGAGGTCTCATATGAAAATGAGCAAAGGGAATCGCGTCCGATGCTGCAGTCATGAGACCTAAAACTTCCATACACATAGCCACTGAAGGGAATGATTGAGACTGAAGGTTCCGACAAGCTGAAACCAATTTTATTTGTCTCTTATCTGTTAGAGACAGAGTCATGGACACTGAATCTATCTGGAAACCTAAAAAGGTGACCCCTGTCTGAGGAATCAAGAAACTTTTTGGTAAATTGATCCTCCAACCATGTCTTTGAAGAAACAACACTAGTTGATTCGTGTGAGATTCGACAGAATGTAAAGACTGAGCTAGTACTAAGATATCGTCCAAATAAGGAAACACCGCAATACCCTGTTCTCTGATTACATAGAATAGGGTACCGAGAACCTTTAAAAAAATTCTTGGAGCAGTCGCTAGGCCAAATGGAAAAGCAACAAATTGGTAATGCTTGTCTAGAAAAGAGAATCTCAGAAAACGATAGTGATCTAGATGAATCAGAATATGAAGATATGCATCCTGTAAGTCTATCGTGGACATATAATGACCTTGCTGAACAAAAGGCAGAATAGTCCTTATAGTCACCATTTTGAAAGTTGGCACTCTTACAAAATGATTCAAAATTTTTACATCCAGAACTGGCCTGAATGAATTTTCTTTCTTTGGGACAATGAATAGATTTGAATAAAACCCCAGACCCTGTTCCTGAAACGGAACTGGTATGAATACCCCTAAAAGCTCTAGATCTGAAACACACTTCAGAAAAGCCTGAGCCTTAACTGGATTTGCTGGAAAGCGTGAGAGAAAAAATCTTCTCACAGGAGGTCTTACTCTGAATCCTATTAGATACCCTTGAGAGACAATACTCTGAATCTAATGATTTTGGACAGAATCTGCCCAAATGTTTTAATCTGCCCCCCACCAGCTGAGCTGGAATGAGGGCCGCACCATCATGCAGACTTGGGGACTGGCTTTGGTTTCTTAAAAGGCTTGGATTTATTCCAACTTGAAGAAGGTTTCTAATTGGAACCAGATTCTTTGGGGAAAGGATTTGGTTTCTGTTCCTTATTCTGTCGAAAAGAACAAAAACAATTAGAAGCTTTAGATTTACCCTTAGATCTTTTATCCTGAGGTAAAAAAAAACTTCCTTTCCCCCAGTGACAGTTGAAATAATTGAATCCAACTGAGAACCAAATAAATTGTTACCTTGGAAAGAAAGAGATAGTAATCTAGATTTAGATACCATGTCAGCATTCCAATACTTGAGCCACAAAGCTCTTCTAGCTAAAATAGCTAAAGACATAGATTTAACATCAATTTGATGATATAAAAAATAGCATCACAGATAAAATGATTAGCATGTTAAAGCAAACATACAATGCTAGACAAATCAGGATCCGTTTCCTGTTGCGCTAAGCTTTCCAACCAGAAAGCTGATGCAGCTGCAACATCAGCCATCGAAATGGCAGGCCTGAGAAGATAGCCAGAATATAAATAAGCTTTCCTTAGATAAGATTCAAGTTTCCTATCTAAAGGATCCTTTAAGGAAGTACTATCTTCCATAGGGCTAGTAGTACTTCTGGCAAGAGTAGAAATAGCCCTATCAACTTTGGGGATTTTTTTCCCAAAACTCCAATCTGACTGCTGGCAAAGGATACAACTTTTTAAACCTAGAAGGAATAAAAGAAATAGCATCAGGAACTGAAAAAACCTATGGAGTAACCACAGGAGGTTTATAAACAGAATTTAGACGTTTACTAGTTTTAGTATCAAGAGGACTAGTTTCCTCAATATCCAAAGTTATCAACACCTCTTTTAACAAGGAACGAATATACTCCATCTTTAAGAGATTAGTAGATTTTTCAGTGTCATTATCTGAGGTAGGATCTTCTGAATCAGATAGATCCTCATCAGAGGAGGATAATTCAGTATATTGTCGGTCATTTGGAATTTCATCAACTTTATGAAAAGTTTTAAAAGACCTTTTACTTTTATTAGAAGGTGGAATAGCAGACAAAGCCTTCTGAATCGCATCAGCAATAAAATCTTTTATATTCACAGGGATATCATGTATATTAGATGTTGAAGGAACAACAGGCATTGTACTAGTACTGATGGATACATTCTCTGCATGTAAAAGCTTATCATGACAACTGTAACATACTACAGCTGGAGATATAATCTCTGCTAACTTACTACAGATACACTTATCTTTGGTAGAACTGTTATCAGGCAGCAGGGATCTAACAGTGGTTTCTGAGACAGGATCAGATTGAGACATCTTGCAAATGTAAGAGAAAAAACATATAAAGCAAAATTATCAATTTCCTTATATAGTAGTTTCAGGAATGGGAAAGAAATGCAAACAGCATAGCCCTCTGAGCATAGAAAAAGGCAAGAGGCATATCGGAAGAGGGGTTAAAATAATTAAATTATTTGGTGCCAAGTATGACACGCAACGCAAAATGAATTTTTTTGGCACTAACAACATCGGGAAATGCCGCAACTTGCATCATGGCAGACGCAACCTTGTGCAAGGAAAACTAAGACGCCGGAAATTACGAATTTGCGCCACCGAACGTACCTTCACGCCAAAAAATTCTCGCGCCAAGAATGACGCAATAAATATCAGCATTTTGCGACCTCGCAAGCCTAATTTTGCTTGCGAAAATTAATGAAAAACAGTCAATTTTGAAGAAAAGACTATACCCCAGGTAAGAAATAACTTCCTAAATATGTTTTCCCAATTTTGGAACTAAAAGTCTACAAAAGGAAATATACATAAACCTGACTCATGGCAAATATAAGTACAATATATATATTTAGAACTTTAGAATACATAAAGTGCCAAACCATAGCTGAGAGTGTCTTAAGTAATGAAAACATACTTACCAAAAGATAGCCATCCACATATAGCAGATAGTCAATCCAGTACTGAAACAGTAATCAGTAGAGGTAATGGAATATGAGAGTATATCGTCGATCTGAAAAGGGAGGTTGGAGATTAATCTCTACGACCGATAACAGAGAACCTATAAAAAGATTTCACGCGAGGAAAACCATAGAATTCAATAGGTGATACTCTCTTCACATCCCTCTGTACTCTGAGAGGAATTGGGCTTCAAAATGCTGAGAAGCGGATATCACAGAAGAAAATCAAGCACAAACTTACTTCACCACCTCCATAGGGAGTCAAAGTTTGTAAAACTGAATTGTGGGTGTGGTGAGGGGTGTATTTATAGGCATTTTGAGGTTTGGGAAACTTTGCCCCTCCTGGTAGGATTGTATATCCCATATGTCACTAGCTCATGGACTCTTGCCAATTAGTGGTTAATATCTTTATTATAGTGTGGGCGATGTTGGGGTGCGGGGGAATAGGAGTTAATAACTTTAGTATAGTGGCGACGATGTCGGGGAGCGGTGGAATAGGGGTTAATAAATTATATTTGTGGTGGCGATGTTGAAAGAGGCAGAATAGGGGTTAATAACTTTAAAATAGTGATTGTGATGTGGTAGGGCCTCGGTTTAGGGGTTAATAGGTAGTTTATGGGTGTTAGTGTACTTTGTAACAGTTTTGTGAAACAGTTTTGTTGCATAAAACTCATAACTACTGGTCTCAGATTGCGGAAAGGATCGTGTCGTTATATGGTGTAACGCAAGCATTTTAGCCTCACTGCAAAACTTGTAATGGCAGCGCTATGGAAATCCCATGCAAAAACGTCATTATTTTGAGTGCGGGACTGACGTTGCATTACAGGCTAAAAGGTTTGTGGTACAGCTATATAGACAAGACTTGTAATTTTAACGCTGAAATGGCCATTTTATTCAGCGTTAAAACACAAACGTAAAACTTGTAATCTAGGTGATACTGAACCGCTGGCACCCTAGCAGATGATGAATAAGGTTTGAGTGCTCTTTACTGGACATATACATATATATATATATATATATATATATATATATATATATATATACAGGGAGTGCAGAATTATTAGGCAAATGAGTATTTTGACCACATCATCCTCTTTATGCATGTTGTCTTACTCCAAGCTGTATAGGCTCGAAAGCCTACTACCAATTAATATATTAGGTGATGTGCATCTCTGTAATGAGAAGGGGTGTGGTCTAATGACATCAACACCCTATATCAGGTGTGCATAATTATTAGGCAACTTCTTTTCCTTTGGCAAAATGGGTCAAAAGAAGGACTTGACAGGCTCAGAAAAGTCAAAAATAGTGAGATATCTTGCAGAGGGATGCAGCACTCTTAAAATTGCAAAGCTTCTGAAGCGTGATCATCGAACAATCAAGCGTTTCATTCAAAATAGTCAACAGGGTCGCAAGAAGCGTGTGGAAAAACCAAGGCGCAAAATAACTGCCCATGAACTGAGAAAAGTCAAGCGTGCAGCTGCCAAGATGCCACTTGCCACCAGTTTGGCCATATTTCAGAGCTGCAACATCACTGGAGTGCCCAAAAGCACAAGGTGTGCAATACTCAGAGACATGGCCAAGGTAAGAAAGGCTGAAAGACGACCACCACTGAACAAGACACACAAGCTGAAACGTCAAGACTGGGCCAAGAAATATCTCAAGACTGATTTTTCTAAGGTTTTATGGACTGATGAAATGAGAGTGAGTCTTGATGGGCCAGATGGATGGGCCCGTGGCTGGATTGGTAAAGGGCTGAGAGCTCTAGTCCGACTCAGACGCCAACAAGGTGGAGGTGGAGTACTGGTTTTGGCTGGTATCATCAAAGATGAGCTTGTGGGGACTTTTCGGGTTGAGGATGGAGTCAAGCTCAACTCCCAGTCCTACTGCCAGTTTCTGGAAGACACCTTCTTCAAGCAGTGGTACAGGAAGAAGTCTGCATCCTTCAAGAAAAACATGATTTTCATGCAGGACAATGCTCCATCACACGCGTCCAAGTACTCCACAGCGTGGCTGGCAAGAAAGGGTATAAAAGAAGAAAATCTAATGACATGGCCTCCTTGTTCACCTGATCTGAACCCCATTGAGAATCTGTGGTCCATCATCAAATGTGAGATTTACAAGGAGGGAAAACAGTACACCTTTCTGAACAGTGTCTGGGAGGCTGTGGTTGCTGCTGCACGTTGATGGTGAACAGATCAAAACACTGACAGAATCCATGGATGGCAGGCTTTTGAGTGTCCTTGCAAAGAAAGGTGGCTATATTGGTCACTGATTTGTTTTTGTTTTGTTTTTGAATGTCAGAAATGTATATTTGTGAATGTTGAGATGTTATATTGGTTTCACTGGTAAAAATAAATAATTGAAATGGGTATATATTTGTTTTTTGTTAAGTTGCCTAATAATTATGCACAGTAATAGTCACCTGCACACACAGATATCCCCCTAAAATAGCTATAACTAAAAACAAACTAAAAACTACTTCCAAAACTATTCAGCTTTGATATTAATGAGTTTTTTGGGTTCATTGAGAACATGGTTGTTGTTCAATAATAAAATTAATCCTCAAAAATACAACTTGCCTAATAATTCTGCACTCCCTGTATATATATATATATATATATATATATATATATATATATATATATATATATATATATATATATATATACATATATATACATATTTTTAACATTCATTATTCAAATGCCTGTCACTTACTGCAATATTTGTATTGCATTTGTTATAACATATACAGTATATGTTCCTGCAGCCAGTTCAGTAACAGCTGTGTAGTAAGTGGTGTGTAGATAACAGAAGAGTGGAATATGCAGCTGTAGTTTCACTTTTTACAACAACAAAAAAGACAGAACAACATTTTAAAACAGTGCATATTAGTAATATGTTTATCATTGTTATGTTATCTATTTAGGATTTTTATAATACACTTTTATATCCCTAAATGCTCACTACAACCTGGAAAAAGTTTGCACCTGCATCCTCAATACATTTTTAGCAGCCAACAACAGATTAAAAATTCCTAAACGTAACTACAAATATGTCTGCTCCGTCAGTCACAAGTTATTAGCAAGTGGAGGGAGTCCCAAACCGCTGCACCGGTACTGGTAGTTAAAAAAAAAAAAATCAGACATCCTTCAGCAGCATGAGCTACCGGACCCCTATAACCACTCTAGATCAGTCTAATCTAGATCCTGAGCAACCGAGCAGATGCAGAGACACTCACTGTTCCGGTGAGTTGATAGAGACACTTTGTCCCTTTGTTCCAGAGACCACCGCATATGCCCATCACTGTCTGCGCTGTGAATAGAACCCAACAGTTTGCCGCCTGCAATCACATGTGCCCTTGTGCCACATGCAGTTTCTGGTATTGGATAAAAACATCAGGTGCCATGCAGTGTCGTTACAGGGTAAGGAGGACAATGAAAAAGTTGTTTTAAAAAAATAAATCTCCAGTCAGGGCAGCAGACACTGCAGGACGGAGAGTAGGCTCACCTGGACAGCGGGACAAGTCTCAAGTCGGGACTATCCCGCAAAAATCGGGACAGTTTGGGGGGGGGGGGGGGTATGCAATAATAATGGTCTTAGGCTCATAGCCTTTACCTCCTCATCTGGAGACAGATCTTAAAGGGACCCTGGCCTGTGCTATACAATTTGTTTCCCCTTAATGTTTTTTAAATGACTTATTATGCCTACTGCATTAAATGTATGGGAAATTGTTACTTCATTTTTATCTTTGTTTGAAATAGCTGCTTTTGCTCATTAAAACCATCACTTTATTTTTTTTATGAATATACCCATATAAATAGGCTAAGATTGCAGGTAAAGCACATCTGCTCATGTTATCTCTTTCTAAACACACAGCCTGATAGTTAAAGGACCAGTCAACACAGTAGATTTGCATAATCAACAAATGCAAGATAACAAGACAATGCAATAGCACTTAGTCTGAACTTCAAATGAGTAGCAGATTTTTTTCTGACAAATTTCATTCAATTATGTCTTTTTCCACTCCCTTGTACCATGTGACAGCCATCAGCCAATCACAAATGCATCCACGTACCATGTGACAGCCATCAGCCATTCACAAATGCATACACACTTATTCTTGCACATGCTCAGTAGGAGCTGGTGACTCAAAAAGTTTAAATATAAAAAGACTGTGCACATTTAGTTAATGGAAGTAAATTGGAAAGTTGTTTAAAATGGCATGCTCTATCTGAATAATAAAAATTTAATTTTGATTGAGTGTCCCTTTAAGTATCGAATGGGAAGTTAATTAGTGCTTTTGTCTCCTGTTTACATGACTTTTATACAGAGAATACATTTGTATAAATATTTTCAGTATTGGTGGTGGATTCAACAGTCAAAAGCAGCTATTTCAAATAACAAAATAAAAGTATGTATGGGAAAAATTAAATAAACTAAATAAACCATTTATTTAACCATCAGGTAAAATGGATTATTGGGAAAACATTAAAGGGGACTACATTTACAATGTCCCTTTAAGATGTAATATTAATATTTTGAGCTTCCACATTGCCACAAAATAAAAAAAAAGAACAGAACTGACAGTTTCGTCTCCACCAATGGCAAACGAAATGATGATGGGCTTAAAGCCATTGCACTCCCACAGTCCACTAAAGGCATCCCGTCAATAACACAGGGCTTAGGTAGGGAAGTCGTCTAACAATAGGGAGGGGATATGACCCCATTATAAATACCTTTAAATAACAAAAGTTATGTTGACTCAGGGTTTACAGATGTGACATGATCAGGGAGTATAATTGGAGCTAATGATCTTACTTATGTTGAGTTAATACTGAATACAGTAGCTGTCATCACACGGCCCTTTATTCTGTGTATATTCTTTATGCCATTGTTAACTGGTAACAATACAGAATATTTAAAGTGAAATCACCACCACATCTCACGTACTGTGCCCCCTCCCTAGTTGTAAAGAGTCATTAAACTTCAAATTAAAATTTGTGTTTAAAGGATTAGAAATGTCAAAATTTAAATGTGCCTGGGTGTATTTCAGTTTTACATAGAAGCATTTTTGCAATATACTTCTATTACCAAAAAGGCTTCTAGTAAATGTTGTTACTGTTTTTCAGCGGCATATGCACATATCCTGTGAGGGCTCGTGCACCATGTCTGCAAGAAGAGCTGGTGGTGGTGTGTATTGCATCTGTAAAGAGTTAAATGTGTGCCATACAAGCCACTGCTGACTGAGAAGGTGTAGTGCTTGAATGCTGGTGCATGGGGCATTCATAGCATATTTGGGTATGATGTATAAAAAAAACAGTAATCATTTTTGCTAGAAGCATCTTTTGCTAATTAAAGTATAATATAGAAATGCTTCTACAGAAACCTGAAATGAACCATCCACTTTTCAATTTAGACCTTTCTATCCCTTTAACCCCTGCAAAGAAATTAAACACATAGCTAAAGACTACTCCAGAGCAGTAATGCACTACTGAGACAAAGCAGAGCACATCTGGTGAGCCATTGAAAAGAGGCATATGTGTAGCCACCAATCACCAGTTAGCTCCTAGTAAAGCATAGCTGCTCCTGAGCCTACCTAGATATGCTTTTCAACAAAGGATACAAAGTGAACAAGCAAAATTTGATAACAAAAGTAAATTGAAAGGGCTCTCTATCTGAACCATGAAATCCTAATTTTGACTGTCATGTCCCTTTAACTCATAATATTATATTGTCGGTAAACTATTTGGTATGTGCAAGATTTGGTATTCGGATGTTCTTTGCCAAACAAATTCCAATTATGGCTGCAGGTAGCAGCATTCGGCTATTTGCATCACCGGATATACAGGTGAAACTCGAAAAATTAGAATATTGTGCAGAAGTTCATTTATTTCACTAATGCAACTTAAAAGGTGAAACTAATATATGAGATAGACTCATTACATGCAAAGCAAGATAGTTCAAGCCGTGATTTGTCATAATTGTGATGATTATGGTTTACAGCTCATGAAAACCCCAAATCCACAATCTCAGAAAATTAGAATATTGTGAAATGGTGCAATATTCTTGGCTCAAAGTGTCCCACTCTAATCAGCTAATTAAGCCATAACACCTGCAAAGGGTTCCTGAGCCTTTAACTGGTCTAGTTCAGTAGGAATCACAATCATGGGAAAGACTGCTGACCTGACAGTTGTGAAGAAAACCATCATTGACACCCTCCATAAGGAGGGAAAGCCTCAAAAGGTAATTGCAAAAGAAGTTCGATGTTCCCAAAGTGCTGTATAAAAGCACAATAATAGAAAGTTATGAGGCAGGGAAAAGTGTGGAAGAAAAAGGTGCACAAGCAGCAGGGATGCTCGCAGCCTGGGGAGGATTGTCAGGAAAAGTCCATTAAAAAATGTTGGGGACTTTCACAAGGAGTGGACTGTGGCTGGAGTCAGTGCATCAAGAGCCACCACACACAGACGGATCCTGGACATGGGCTTCAAATGTCGTATTCCTCTTGTCAAGCCACTCCTGAACAACAAACAATGTCAGAAGCGTCTTACCTGGGCTAAAGAAAAACAGACCTGGTCTGTTGCTCAGTGGTCCAAAGTCCTCTTTTCTGATGAGATCAAATTTTGCATCTCATTTGGAAACCAAGGACCCAGAGTATGGAGGAATAATGGAGAGGCACACACTGCAAGATGCTTGAACTCCAGTGTGAAGTTTCCACAGTCTGTGTTGATTTGGGGAGCCATGTCATCTGCTGGTGTTGGTCCACTGTGTTTCATTAAGTCCAGGGTCAATGCAGCCGTCTACCAGGAGATTTTGGAGCACTTCATGCTTCCTTCTGCAGACGAGCTCTATGGGGATGCTGACTTCATTTTCTAGCAGGACTTGGCACCTGCCGACACTGCCAAAAGCACCAAAACCTGGTTCAATGACCGTGGGATTACTGTGCTTGATTGGCCAGCAAACTCGCCTGACCTGAACCCCATAGAGAATCTATGGGGCATTGCCAAGAGAAAGATGAGAGACATGAGACCGAACAATGCAGAAGAGCTGATGGCCGCTATTGAAGCATCCTGGTCTTCCATAACACCTCAGCAGTGCCACAGGCTGATAGCTTCCATGCCATGCCGCTTTGAGGCAGTAATTGCTGCAAAAGGGGCCCAAACCAAGTACTGAGTACATACAGTATGCATGCTTATACTATTTAGAGGTCCGATATTGTTCTATGTACAATCCTTGTTTTATTAATTGCATGTAATATTCTAATTTTCTGAGATTGTGGATTTGGGGTTTTCATGAGCTGTAAGCCATAATCATCACAATTACGACAAATCACGGCTTGACCTATCTTACTTTGCATGTAATGAGTCTATCTAATATATTAGTTTCACCTTTTAAGTTGCATTAGTGAAATAAATTAACTTTTGCACGATATTTTAATTTTTCGAGTTTCACCTGTATTAGTGTTAAAGTGCAACACACAAAAATCTGTGCAAATCCATGTCTGTGTGTTGCGCTTTAACATTAATATATCAGGCGCAGAAAAGAGCCGAATGTTGCTAACTGTAGCCATAAACAGATTTCGCTTGACAAACGAATATCCGAATAACGAAATTAAGTAACATAGGGCTAGATTACAAGTGGAGTGCTATTTAAGCTTTTTTGCGCATGTCGGGTTGAGCTTGTATTATGTTAAAAAAAGTTAACTGTTTTCGCTTGCGTGATAATCCGATGCGTGTAAAAATCTAAATGTAGGATATCACGTGCACAATAACCTATTCACCCATAGAAGTCAATAGAGCAAAAAAAGTGCGTGTGTGTGTGGGGGGATACCACACTACTTGCGCAAACTCGATAACATATTCTCAAGTGTGCTAATCCGACATAAAAATAGGAATATTTCACATTCCAATGTTCTTCACATAGAAGAATATGTTCTATTTATTTATAAATACATATTTCTATATGTATCTGATATTTTGCACATATATATATTTATACCTACTGTATATATATATATATATATATATATATATATAGATATATACAGATATATACAGATATATACAGGAATATCTATTTACAAATACTTAGAACATATTCCCTTATGTAAAGAATATTGGAATGTTATATATTTACAGTAAATACACAGTATAACACTTTAGTAAATATGAATATTGCATAAATATGATCTTTCATGTTTTCATCTACTTAACTGCAAAGGGCTCCAAAGCCCTTATATTTATGTCTATTTATGTGTACATATGTATTTATGTGTTTATATGTGTATATGTGTCTGTAAGTACATAAATATGTATATACATACATACATATACATATTTAGACATGTAAATGTATGTATCTCATCTTCCTTACTCGTCGCTCTTCATCTGCTGCACCTCTCTGTCAATCCCTTCACTGGCTTCCTCTTGCCTCTAGGTTTAAACACAAAATTCTCACTCTGACATACAAAGCCTTCAACTGCACTGCTCCCCCCTATATCTCAGACCTTGTCTCCAGATACTCTCCCTCCCGTACCCTTTGCTCTGCTCACAATCTCCTACTCTCCACCTCTCTTGTTACCTCCTCACATTCCCGTTTACAGGACATCTCCAGACTGGCTCCCATCTTGAGGAACTCTCTGCCTTGCTCCACAAGACTCTCCCCTAGTTTTGAAAGCTTCAAGCGCTCTCTAAAGACTCTACTATTCAGGGATGCATACAACCTACACTAACCTTTCCTAACTCCATTGCTATCCCCTTGAACCCCTTAGAATGTAAGCCTAGGAGCTTAGCTGTTTGTAGATCCCTTTTATAAGAGCCGACTAAAGCACGGCAACTCTTGGCAGGGCCCTCTACCGATTTTGATCCCCTATAAATGTTACCTTGTATACCGCCTATGTTTATAGCCCTGGGGACTCTGTTGGTGCTCTACAAATACCTGATAATAATAATAATAATAATAAAATATCTCATTGTTAAAGCCCTTTGGCTGATTTTTTTAACACCTGAAACCTCATATCTTGCCCTTATAACTTTTGTTTTCAATTTTTTAAATTAATTTTTATTAGATAGTGTTATTATTAGTCTAAGGGGTATATTTAACATAGTGCGAGCGGACATGATACGATGTACATCGATAAATGCCGACAGCATACGCATTTATCACTGTGTTCTTGCGAACTGATGGTGCAATGCTGCCCCCTGCAGATTCTGCCACTAGCAGGGGGTGTCAATCAACCCGATCGTATTCGATCGGGTTGATTTCTGTCCGCGGCCTCAAAGCAGGCGGACAAGTTATGGAGCAGCGGTCTTTAGACCACTGCTTCATAACTTTGTTTCCGGCAAGCCTGAAGGCTCGCCGGAAACAAGGGGCATCAAGCTCCATACAGAGCTTGATAAATCGGCCCCTAAGTGTACTTTGTAATGTATTTTTTAAGTGTTTTGTGGCATCTTTTTATTTTGGGAAACAGTTAACCAGAGCTCTGAGGATGCGTAATCATTCTAGCGTAAATTGCGATTGCGGTCAAACAATCGCATTTACTTTCAACCTGTAATGCGAGGGGAAAACCGGAGGCACGCAAACAGCCGAGATAAACCTCATATCGATTGCGTGTAACTGTTAACGTGCCACTCATAATCCGGCCCATAGTCTTCACTGATGTATTCTCTGATGCAACTCACTCCATAACCACTTAGTAGCATTTCAAAAAACTTCTAAAATAACAAATGAATGCAGTTTTAATATGTTAAGAATATACATTCCAAAGGTAACATGGTTTGTGGCATCTTATCTTGCCCTTTGCACCCTTGAAGTATTCTATGTAATTATATGCATGCAAGCTGGGCTTTGTGTATTTTAATTAGAGCTTATGAATTCTTTGGTTGTGAAACCTTCTGTTGTTTTAGTAAGAATATTCTAAGGATTTAATTAGGATTATTTGATGGAGCATTTAAATTCTCTGCTTTTTTACACATAATGATCATTGCCTGACCTATGAGAAAGAGCAGCAAAGATTTATAGGACGTATTTCTAAGTGTGTGTTTTTTTGTTTTTTTTAAAGACTGCTTTGTAGTTTCTATGGCAACCAAAGCCTTAAAACTTTTTATTCCTGGGGCCTAGGCTGAAATGTTATTCACAATCTATTTTACTTTTTTTAATTTGTATTTTTTCATCCAGCATTATTACCTATATTTAGCACAGGACATAATAATATGTTCCAAAATTAAAGGTGACAGCTGTAAATGAAGAAGGAAGTGGAATTTAATGACTGGGCTGGGCAGATAATGTGGTTTCAAAAGGAATTTTAAGAAAAACAAACAATTTTTTTTTATATATAACAATAACTTACATACATGTTACTTCTGTTTTATTAAAAAACATTCTATAGATAGCTCCTTAATGAGTGTCTTCAAGAATTGTTTGTTAATTGGGTGTAACATGATAGTGTGCATTCAAGGTACATAATTACATTCATTTATAAATTATAGGAAATATATGTGACAAGTGATCACCACTTCTGCAGATTAGAGTCATCTGTACAGATTAGAGTCATCTGTAGAGATTAGAGTCAGCTGTATAAAGAAAATACACAAGGTGCATTTTTTGCTATTAGGAATTTAGACACTCTATGGCTTCGAGTGTTTTTAGACCTTTTATTGTAATGTAGGAGTCTCACCATCACATAACCACATAAACATGTCTCAAGATAAAATGTGTGTTTCTAAATTGTATTGAGGGTCTCGTCTTACTGACGAGACTTTTTAAGATCACCTGGCCTTAGCACCAGGCCCTTAAAGAGAGAGGGAAGTTAAAATTATACTTTCATGATTCAGACAGAACATGTAATTTTAAGATAATTTTAAATTCACTTCTTTTATCAAATATACTTTGTTTCTCTGGCATCATTTGTTGAAAAGAATATATACATATTCTTAGAAGTAGAAATGCACTACTGGGATCTACCTACTGATGAGTGGCTAAACTAGGGTGAACAGACCTCCCGATTTTGTTTTAACACTGTCCCTTTGTCCCCAGAACTTTTTGAAGGGATGTCTTGTTTTTTTTATGACTGCTTACTTATTTAATTTGTATTTATATAGACACAACACTTATACTGATATTATCTAAATGCCCATTGCAGTACTATGGTAGTATTCAGCAGCTCTGCAGCAGGGGAACTACAGTTCCCTGCATGCTGTAGTGGTTACAGTTCCCTGCATGCTGCAGTGGTTACAGTTCTCTGCATGCTGCAGTGGTTTCAGTGCCCTGTGTGCTGCAGTAGTTACAGTTCCCTGAATGCTGCAGTGAATACAGTCTCCTGCATGCTGCAGTAGTTACAGTCTCCTGCATGCTGCAGTGGTTACAGTCTCCTGCATGCTGCAGTGGTTACAGTCTCCTGCATGCTGCAGTGTATTACAGTCTCCTGCATGCTGTAGTGGTTACGGTTCCCTGCATGCTGCAGTGGTTACAGTCTCCTGCATGCTGCAGTAGTTACATTCCCAGCATGCTGCAGTGGTTACGGTTCTCTGCATGCTGCAGTGGTTACAGTCTCCTGCATGCTGCAGTAGTTACAGTTCCCTGCATGCTGCAGTGGTTACAGTCTCCTGCATGCTGTAGTGGTTACAGTTCCCTGCATGCTGCAGTGGTTACAGTCTCCTGCATGCTGCAGTGGTTACAGTCTCCTGCATGCTGCAGTGGTTACAGTCTCCTGCATGCTGCAGTGTGTTACAGTCTCCTGCATGCTGTAGTGGTTACGGTTCCCTGCATGCTGCAGTGGTTACGGTTCCCTGCATGCTGCAGTGGTTACGGTTCCCTGCATTCTGCAGTGGTTACGGTTCCCTGCATTCTGCAGTGATTACGGTTCCCTGCATTCTGCAGTGGTTACGGTTCCCTGCATGCTGCAGTGGATATGGTTCCCTGCATGCTGCAATGGTTACGGCTCCCTGCATGCTACAGTGGTTACAGTTCCCTGCATGCAGCAGTAGTTACAGTTAACTGCATGCTGCAGTGGTTGAGGTTCCATGCATGCTGCAGTGGTTACAGTTCCCTGCATGCTGCAGTGGTTACAATTACTTGCATGCTGTAGTGGCTACAGTTACTTGCAAGCTGCAGGGGTTACAGTTACTTGCATGCTGCAGGGGTTACAGTTACTTGCAAGCTGCAGTGGTTATAGTTACTTGCATGCTGCAGTGGTTACAGTTCCCTGCATGCTGCAGTGGTTATAGTTACTTGCATGCTGCAGTGGTTACAGTCTCCTGCATGCTGCAGTGGTTACAGTTACTTGCCTGCTGCAGTGGCTATAGTTACTTGCATGCTGCAGTGGTTACAGTTACTTGCATGCTGCAGTGACTATAGTTACTTGCATGCTGCAGTGGCTATAGTTACTTGCCTGCTGCAGTGGCTACAGTTACTTGCATGCTGCAGTGGCTATAGTTACTTGCATGCTGCAGTGGTTACAGTTACTTGCATGCTGCAGTGACTACAGTTACTTGCCTGCTGCAGTGGCTACAGTTACTTGCCTGCTGCAGTGACTAAAGTTACTTGCATGCTGCAGTGACTACAGTTACTTGCATGCTGCAGTGGCTATAGTTACTTGCATGCTGCAGTGACTACAGTTACTTGCATGCTGCAGTGGCTATAGTTACTTGCATGCTGCAGTGGTTACAGTTACTTGCATGCTGCAGTGGTTACAGTTACTTGCATGCTGCAGTGACTACAGTTACTTGCATGCTGCAGTGGCTATAGTTACTTGCATGCTGCAGTGACTACAGTTACTTGCATGCTGCAGTGGCTATAGTTACTTGCATGCTGCAGTGGTTACAGTTACTTGCATGCTGCAGTGGTTACAGTTACTTGCATGCTGCAGTGACTACAGTTACTTGCATGCTGCAGTGGCTATAGTTACTTGCATGCTGCAGTGACTACAGTTACTTGCATGCTGCAGTGGCTATAGTTACTTGCATGCTGCAGTGGTTACAGTTACTTGCATGCTGCAGTGGTTACAGTTACTTGCATGCTGCAGTGGCTATAGTTACTTGCATGCTGCAGTGGTTACAGTTACTTGCATGCTGCAGTGGTTACAGTTACTTGCATGCTGCAGTGACTAAAGTTACTTGCATGCTGCAGTGACTACAGTTACTTGCATGCTGCAGTGGCTATAGTTACTTGCATGCTGCAGTGGCTATAGTTACTTGCATGCTGCAGTGGCTACAGTTACTTGCATGCTGCAGTGGCTACAGTTACTTGCCTGCTGCAGTGGCTACAGTTACTTGCATGCTGCAGTGGCTACAGTTACTTGCATGCTGCAGTGGCTATAGTTACTTGCATGCTGCAGTGGCTACAGTTACTTGCATGCTGCAGTGGCTACAGTTACTTGCATGCTGCAGTGGCTATAGTTACTTGCATGCTGCAGTGGCTACAGTTACTTGCGTGCTGCAGTGGCTATAGTTACTTGCATGCTGCAGTGGCTACAGTTACTTGCATGCTGCAGTGGCTATAGTTACTTGCATGCTGCAGTGGCTACAGTTACTTGCATGCTGCAGTGACTACAGTTACTTGCATGCTGCAGTGGCTACAGTTACTTGCATGCTGCAGTGGTTACAGTTACTTGCATGCTGCAGTGACTACAGTTACTTGCATGCTGCAGTGGCTACAGTTACTTGCATGCTGCAGTGACTACAGTTACTTGCATGCTGCAGTGGCTACAGTTACTTGCATGCTGCAGTGGTTACAGTTACTTGCATGCTGCAGTGACTACAGTTACTTGCATGCTGCAGTGGCTACAGTTACTTGCATGCTGCAGTGACTACAGTTACTTGCATGCTGCAGTGGCTACAGTTACTTGCCTGCTGCAGTGGCTACAGTTACTTGCATGCTGCAGTGACTACAGTTACTTGCATGCTGCAGTGGTGGACATGTGCAAAAGGAGGCAGGAGAAGTCTACATACATTTTTGGTGGTGTCTGATTAGCAGTGGGGGTGAACGCCTTGTGAGCAAAGAGAGAGTTGAGCAGCAGAGACAGCGCTGATCTGCAGAGAGAGAGAGAAACTTAACACCAGAGAGCAATTGAACATGAGAGTTTAAAATCAGCTAAATAACAGAGTGAGAGTTAAACATCTGTGAGTTTATGGTTAATAACTACTAATGTACTTTATTGTAAGTGGTATCTGTTGTGAATATTATATTTTTCAAAATATAAAATGAAGAGAGTCATACATAGATGGAGTCATCTGCCTAAGCGACTTCACCAGATACGACTGGTAGGAATTACACTGATGTCTGGGTATATATTGTTATCTGTATGTTTTCAGCAATGTTGCATGGGAAGCTTTTAATAAATAGCAGTGATAATAGTGGCAGCTGTTCATTCAGTATTTTATTTAAAATAAATGGCTTGAAATGCTACAACGAAAACCTAGTCTAATAATTCATGCTTTTTTATTTGTTGTGTATTGTCAAAGTGTCCCCTCCCCCACCATCGGATCTGGTCACCCTAAGCTACACACATTTGGCTCTTCTCATTGGCTCACCAGATGTGCTCATCTAGCTGCTCTAGAGCTGATTTTAACTATCACTTAAATCCCTTTGCATGGGTTAAAACCCTTTTCTTCTGTTAAGTGTGATCAGTCCACGGGTCATCATTACTTCTGGGATATTAACTGCTCCCCTACAGGAAGTGCAAGAGGATTCACCCAGCAGAGCTGCATATAGCTCCTCCCCTCTACGTCACTCCCAGTCATTCTCTTGCACCCAGCAACTAGATAGGTCGTGTGAGAGGACTATGGTGATTATACTTAGTTTTATATCTTCAATCAAAAGTTTGTTATTTTAAAATAGCACCGGAGTGTGTTATTACCTCTCTGGCAGAGTTTGAGGAAGAATCTACCAGAGTTTTGCTATGATTTTAGACGGAGTAGTTAAGATCATATTGCTGTTCTCGGCCATCTGAGGAGTGAGGTAAACTTCAGATCAGGGGACAGCGGGCAGATGAATCTGCATAGAGGTATGTAGCAGTTTTTATTTTCTGACAATGGAATTGATGAGAAAATCCTGCCATACCGATATAATGTCATGTATGTATACTTTACACTTCAGTATTCTGGGGAATGGTATTTCACTAGAATTACACTGTAAGAAATACATAAAGCTGTTTAATAACTAGAGATTATGTTTAACGTTTTTGCTGGAATGTAAAATCGTTTTCATTTGCTGAGGTACTGAGTGAATAAATGTTTGGGCACCATTTTTCCACTTGGCAGTTGCTTAAATCTGTTTTTTCTGTCAGTTTCTGTTCTCCCTCACTGCTGTGTGTGTGGGGGAGGGGCGCTTTTACTATGCATCAAATATTTCAGTCAGCAACTCATTGTATTCCCTGCATGATCTGGTTCATCTCTACAGAGCTCAGGGGTCTTCAAAACTTATTTTGAGGGAGGTAATTTCTCTCAGCAGAGCTGTGAGAATTATAGTTTGACTGAAATAAAAACTTTTATTCTGTAATTTGTTTCCTGCTTTCAGAAATTGTTATCTTTGCTAATGGGATTAAACCTTTGCTAAAGTTGTGTTGTTTACAAGGATTGAGGCTATAACTGTTTCAATTTATTAATTTTTAACTGTCATAGATCTTCTGTGCTTCTTAAAGGCACAGTACGTTTTAATATTATTCTATTTGAATTGTATTTCCAAGTTGCAAGTTTATTTGCTAGTGTGTTAAACATGTCTGATTCAGAAGATGATACCTGTGTCATTTGTTGCAATGCCAAAGTGGAGCCCAATAGAAATTTATGTACTAACTGTATTGATGCTACTTTAAATAAAAATCAATCTGTACAAATTGAACAAATTTCACCAAACAACGAGGGGAGAGTTATGCCGACTAACTCGCCTCACGTGTCAGTACCTACATCTCCCGCTCAGAGGGAGGTGCGTGATATTGTAGCGCCGAGTACAGCTGGGCGGCCATTACAAATCACATTACAGGATATGGCTACTGTTATGACTGAAGTTTTGGCTAAATTACCAGAACTAAAAGGTAAGCGTGATCACTCTGGGGTGAGAACAGAGTGCGCTGATAATATTAGGGCCATGTCAGACACTGCGTCACAGGTGGCAGAACATGAGGACGGAGAACTTCATTCTGTGGGTGACGGTTCTGATCCAAACAGACTGGATTCAGATATTTCAAATTTTAAATTTAAACTGGAAAACCTCCGTGTATTACTAGGGGAGGTGTTAGCGGCTCTGAATGATTGTAACACAGTTGCAATACCAGAGAAAATGTGTAGGTTGGATAAATATTTTGCGGTACCGACGAGTACTGAGGTTTTTCCTATACCTAAGAGACTTACTGAAATTGTTACTAAGGAGTGGGATAGACCCGGTGTGCCGTTCTCACCCCCTCCGATATTTAGAAAAATGTTTCCAATAGACGCCACCACAAGGGACTTATGGCAAACGGTCCCTAAGGTGGAGGGAGCAGTTTCTACTTTAGCTAAGCGTACCACTATCCCGGTGAAGTATAGCTGTGCTTTTTCAGATCCAATGGATAAAAAGTTAGAGGGTTACCTTAAGAAAATGTTTGTTCAACAAGGTTTTATATTGCAACCCCTTGCATGCATTGCGCCGATCACGGCTGCAGCGGCATTCTGGATTGAGTCTCTGGAAGAGAACATTGGTTCAGCTACTCTGGACGACATTACGGACAGGCTTAGAGTCCTTAAACTAGCTAATTCATTCATTTCGGAGGCCGTAGTACATCTTACTAAACTTACGGCGAAGAATTCAGGATTCGCCATTCAGGCACGCAGGGCGCTGTGGCTAAAATCCTGGTCAGCTGATGTTTCTTCTAAGTCTAAATTGCTTAATATACCTTTCAAAGGGCAGACCTTATTCGGGCCCGGGTTGAAAGAGATTATCGCTGACATTACAGGAGGTAAAGGCCATGCCCTGCCTCAGGACAAAGCCAAAGCCAAGACTAGACAGTCTAGTTTTCGTTCCTTTCGTAATTTCAAAGCAGGAGCAGCATCAACTTCCTCTGCACCAAAACAGGAAGGAGCTGTTGCTCGCTACAGACAAGGCTGGAAACCTAACCAGTCCTGGAACAAGGGCAAGCAGACTAGGAAACCTGCTGCTGCCCCCAAAACAGCATGAATTGAGGGCCCCCGATCCGGGATCGGATCTAGTGGGGGGCAGACTTTCTCTCTTCGCCCAGGCTTGGGCAAGAGATGTTCAGGATCCCTGGGCGCTAGAGATAATATCTCAGGGATACCTTCTGGACTTCAAATACTCTCCTCCAAGAGAGAGATTTCATCTGTCAAGATTGTCAACAATCCAGACAAAGAAAGAGGCTTTTCTACGCTGCGTACAAGAGCTCTTGTTAATGGGAGTAATCCATCCAGTTCCACGATCGGAACAGGGACAGGGGTTTTACTCAAATCTGTTTGTGGTTCCCAAAAAAGAGGGAACTTTCAGACCAATCCTGGACTTAAAGATCCTAAACAAATTCCTAAGAGTTCCATCGTTCAAGATGGAGACTATTCGGACAATTTTACCTATGATCCAAGAGGGTCAGTACATGACCACTGTAGATTTAAAAGATGCTTACCTGCACATACCGATTCACAAAGATCATTACCGGTACCTAAGGTTTGCCTTCCTAGACAGGCATTACCAGTTTGTGGCTCTTCCATTCGGATTGGCTACAGCGCCAAGAATCTTCACAAAGGTTCTGGGTGCTCTTCTGGCGGTACTAAGACCGCGGGGAATCTCGGTAGCTCCATACCTAGACGACATTCTGATACAAGCTTCAAGCTTTCAAACTGCCAAATCTCATACAGAGTTAGTGCTGGCATTTCTAAGGTCACATGGATGGAAGGTGAACGAAAAGGAAAGTTCACTCGTTCCACTCACAAGAGTTCCCTTCCTGGGGACTCTTATAGATTCTGTAGAAATGAAGATTTACCTGACAGAGGACAGGCTATCAAGACTTCAAAGTGCTTGCCGCACTCTTCATTCCATTCAACACCCGTCAGTGGCTCAATGTATGGAGGTAATCGGCTTAATGGTAGCGGCAATGGACATAGTACCCTTTGCACGCTTACACCTCAGACCACTGCAACTGTGCATGCTAGGTCAGTGGAATGGGGATTACTCAGACTTATCCCCTTCTCTGAATCTGGATCAAGAGACCAGAAATTCTCTTCTATGGTGGCTTTCTCGGCCACACCTGTCCAGGGGGATGCCATTCAGCAGACCAGACTGGACAATTGTAACAACAGACGCCAGCCTTCTAGGTTGGGGTGCCGTCTGGAATTCCCTGAAGGCTCAGGGACTATGGAGTCAGGAGGAGAGTCTCCTGCCAATAAACATTCTGGAATTGAGAGCAGTTCTCAATGCCCTCCTGGCTTGGCCCCAGTTGACAACTCGGGGGTTCATCAGGTTTCAGTCGGACAACATCACGACTGTAGCTTACATCAACCATCAGGGAGGGACAAGAAGCTCCCTAGCTATGATGGAAGTATCAAAGATAATTCGCTGGGCAGAGTCTCACTCTTGCCACCTGTCAGCAATCCACATCCCGGGAGTGGAGAACTGGGAGGCGGATTTCTTAAGTCGTCAGACTTTTCATCCGGGGGAGTGGGAACTTCATCCGGAGGTCTTTGCCCAAATACTTCGACGTTGGGGCAAACCAGAGATAGATCTCATGGCGTCTCGACAGAACGCCAAGCTTCCTCGTTACGGGTCCAGATCCAGGGATCCAGGAGCAGTCCTGATAGATGCTCTGACAGCACCTTGGGACTTCAGGATGGCTTACGTGTTTCCACCCTTCGCGTTGCTTCCTCGATTGATAGCCAGAATCAAACAAGAGAGAGCATCAGTGATTCTAATAGCACCTGCGTGGCCACGCAGGACTTGGTATGCAGACCTGGTGGACATGTCATCCTGTCCGCCTTGGTCTCTACCTCTGAAACAGGACCTTCTGATACAGGGTCCCTTCAAACATCAAAATCTAACTTCTCTGAAGCTGACTGCTTGGAAATTGAACGCTTAATTTTATCAAGACGTGGGTTTTCTGAGTCAGTTATTAGTACCTTAATACAGACTAGGAAACCTGTTACCAGAAAGATTTACCATAAGATATAGCGTAAATACCTACATTGGTGTGAATCCAAAGGTTACTCTTGGAGTAAGGTTAGGATTCCTAGGATATTGTCTTTTCTACAAGAAGGTTTAGAAAAGGGTTTATCTGCTAGTTCATTAAAGGGACAGATCTCAGCTCTGTCCATTCTGTTACACAAACGTCTGTCAGAAGTTCCTGACGTCCAGGCTTTTTGTCAGGCTTTGGCCAGGATTAAGCCTGTGTTTAAAACTGTTGCTCCACCATGGAGTTTAAACCTTGTTCTTAATGTTTTACAGGGCGTTCCGTTTGAACCCCTTCATTCCATTGATATAAAGTTGTTATCTTGGAAAGTTCTATTTTTAATGGCTATTTCCTCGGCTCGAAGAGTCTCTGAATTATCAGCCTTACATTGTGATTCTCCTTATTTGATTTTTCATTCGGATAAGGTAGTCCTGCGTACTAAACCTGGGTTCTTACCTAAGGTAGTTACTAACAGGAATATCAATCAAGAGATTGTTGTTCCTTCTTTATGCCCAAATCCTTCTTCAAAGAAGGAACGTCTACTGCACAACCTGGATGTAGTCCGGGCTCTAAAATTTTACTTGCAGGCAACTAAGGAATTCCGACAAACGTCTTCTCTGTTTGTCATTTACTCTGGGCAGAGGAGAGGTCAAAAAGCTTCCGCTACCTCTCTTTCTTTTTGGCTTCGTAGCATAATTCGTTTAGCTTATGAGACTGCTGGACAGCAGCCCCCTGAAAGAATTACAGCTCATTCTACTAGAGCTGTGGCTTCCACTTGGGCCTTCAAGAATGAGGCCTCTGTTGAACAGATTTGCAAGGCTGCAACTTGGTCTTCGCTTCATACTTTTTCCAAATTTTACAAATTTGACACCTTTGCTTCATCGGAGGCTATTTTTGGGAGAAAGGTTCTTCAGGCAGTGGTTCCTTCTGTATAAAGAGTCTGCCTATCCCTCCCGTCATCCGTGTACTTTTGCTTTGGTATTGGTATCCCAGAAGTAATGATGACCCGTGGACTGATCACACTTAACAGAAGAAAACATAATTTATGCTTACCTGATAAATTCCTTTCTTCTGTAGTGTGATCAGTCCACGGCCCGCCCTGTTTTTAAGGCAGGTAAATATTTTTTAATTTATACTCCAGTCACCACTTCACCCTTGGCTTTTCCTTTCTCGTTGGTCCTTGGTCGAATGACTGGGAGTGACGTAGAGGGGAGGAGCTATATGCAGCTCTGCTGGGTGAATCCTCTTGCACTTCCTGTAGGGGAGCAGTTAATATCCCAGAAGTAATGATGACCCGTGGACTGATCACACTACAGAAGAAAGGAATTTATCAGGTAAGCATAAATTATGTTTTTTTCTTTCTTTCAAGATTTAAAAAGAGCATGCAATTTTAAACAACTTTCCAATTTACTTCTATTATCTAATTTGCTTCATTACCTTGATATCTTTTGTTGAAAAGCATATCTGAATAGGCTCAGTAGCGATTGGTGGCTGCACATAGATGCCTTGTGTGATTGGTTCATCCATGTGCTTTTCTCTTTCTTCAACAATGGATATCTGAATAATGAAGTAAATTAAATAATATAAGTACATTTAAAAGTTGTTTAAAATGGTATTCTCTATCTGAATCATGAAATAAACATTTTGGGTTCCATGTTCCTTTAAATATGTATTTAGTCCGTTTGTCTACCCTGTGGTTTTCTGATTCAGTACTGCAATATTTAATTTTCATGTGACCTGCCTTTCCCATTGCTTTCACATGCTAACCATACATACTTCCTCTCACATAATTATGCTGCATCTACTAAATAGTAATGCAGGCTCTGCTACCCACTTCTGCACATGAGAATCAGTTTTTCACACTTGTCTCTCTCCCTGCCCAACAGCCCACCCACCCTATTTGCTTCATGTTTATATATCATCACTCACTAATTAATAACGCGTATTTACTACAATGATTTAACATAATAAGTCATTTTTTTTTATTTGTAACCTTCCCTCGCACCTTGTTTCACTAAACAACTTTATCTACTCATCAAATTAGGAGCAGGAACTTAAAGGGATCTGAAACCCATTTTTTTTCCTTTCATGATTCAGATAGAGCAGGCAATTTTAAGTTACTTTCTAATTTACTCCTATAATCAATTTTTCTTCGATCTCTTGCTATCTTTATTTAAAAAGCAGAAATGTAAAGCTTTGTAGTCAGCCCAATTTAGGTTCAGCACCCTAGATAGTGCTTGCTTATTGGTAGCTACATTTAGCAAACCAATAAGCAAGCATTACCCAGGTCTGAACCAAAAATGGGCCAGCACATAAGCTTTACATTCCTGCTTTAAAAAAAAAAAAAAAAAAAGATACCAAGAGAGCGAAGAAAAACTAATAGGAGTAAATTAGAAAGTTTGGGGTTAGTATCCCTTTAAACAGACACTAAAGTCAACATAAAAAAAACTTCCAAATGACTTCCATTATAAAATTGTTCAGTCTTTTTATATGTGCAACAGTGTATACACAGTGTGACTGTGATTGGTTGATGGCTGTCAAGTAATACAGGGGCAAGAAATGGAAGGAATTTTTTGTGAGAAAAAAAATCCACTGTTTATTTTAAAGTATTTTTATTCAGTTTTTGATTATACAATTGTACTGAATTTAATGGTCTTTAAAAAAAAACATTGTACTGAAAAAAATACAAGTTCTAATTCTTTAGAACATGTCATTTTCCCACAACTCTCCCTGGACTTCTATGTGTTTAAGCCCTGCAAAGGGGTAAACACATAGATAAAGAACTGCTGGTCCCAACAGAAAACAGCCAGTGAGCCAATTAGCAATCAGCAGTGAAAGTTAGACTACAGTGCCAGTTACTGGTAATGTTACCTCTATGTTTAATCCATTTACCGTAGTTCCCTGGTGATTAGTGAAAAAAAGGTAATCAAGGGGTAAAATCACATTTGTATTTCTGGGAGTGTAAGTCATAAGTTTCATTTCAGACCTTCACAGGTGTAATGGGCAATTTGTTGAGAGTTGTCAAATTGAAGCTAACTTTTGTTCTACACAAAGTGTGAAAAGAGTGAAGCAAATACTACAAATGCATGACTGCGCTGCAGGGAAACATGTATGGATAGTAGACTTCATCCACATTTTGGAATTCTACTTTTCTAGGAGTAGCCTACAAAGATTTGACCGCGGTGATAGTGCATGGGGCACTGCATAGCATGTGTGCCATTGGTTTGCCACCCCAGAGTTGGGACTTGTCATAAATATTTTAGGTGATTACATTCATCTAAAACTCTAACTACCAGAAAATAATCTTATTAAAAATGTTATTATTTATATAAAAAGCTGTAAGTGGTTATAGGAACTCTGATTAAAATCCATAATGTAAATTGTGTATTATAGAATTTTATTATCGATTTTTGTTCCTGCTTTCAAAGGCCTCTTCACTAGATTGACTTATTTTTACTTTCTATTTCAACAACCTTGACCTCTTGAAATACCCATTTTAGCATCTTTTGGCAGCCATACCTTTATTGCCCGCTTGCACATTTTTTTCTTCCATATTTACATTTTTGTACATGCTTCATGCACATATTAATCATACATCTTGTTCTGGTTTTAATACAAAGTTAATGGGATACTGTACATTTTTATTAAGAGTTCATATTTGCAATACTGAACCGAGATTACTAGGTGTTTAATCCATGCACAGGGATATTGCTGAGTGCGGGAGCCTTGTGAGTGTTTTTTGGGGAGGGGCTTGATTTATAAAGGCAGGGTTGTAACAGTTTGTAGGCGGAGATTGGGAGGATTTGGGTGTGGCATTAGCAGAGTCAAGGGAGCTATGGGTGTAGTTGGGGTGGTCGCTAGATCACTTTGGAAACCGGAACTTTGCAAATAAAGGGAATGATGCAGGAGGGACAGGGGGGTAAACTCTGCAAACTGTAACAGCTCTGCAAAATATGGGATGGTTGGGAGCTCTGCAAATAAGACACACAGAAAAATACAGATTCAGTAAAGGTTTTAAGCACATAGGAAGAGACCCCAAGATGCCTCTCCAGTTTTCTAGATCTTGCAGGATTGTCATGGTCCTCCCCACAGCTTCCCCCCTCAAGTAGAATGTCAGTGTTTCCAGGGACTGTCCACCAATCCTGTCACAGGTTCACCCACTAAACTCTGGCAGGCCATTAAAACCTCTGGGAGATATTGGCAATGTGCAAGCATTGCATCTCCCAGACAGGATTGTTATCTAGGGTCAGTAATGCAAAAATTACACACTCTAATGATTTAGAGCATAACATTTTTGCATCAAAATGTCCCTTTAAATGTTTAACTAAAATCAAACTTTAAAACTAAGAAGCTCATACACAATAAAATGTGAATCTACAGAAAAACTGTTATTTATAAATCCAGATTACATTTTAAAAATGTTAATTACCACAACAAAATATGATTTGTTACTGCACACGTCAGTAATTGATATTGAGGTTGATCAAAATCCTTAAAGGGACAGTCTAGTCAAAAATAATCTCATGATTCAAAAAGGGCATGCAGTCTAAACAACTTTCGAATTTACTTTTATCATTCATTTTGCTTTGTTCTCTTGGTATTCTTAGTTGAACTTGAAAGCTAAACCTAGGTAGGCTCATATGCTAATTTCTAAATTATTATTTCTGAATACATTTTGTCATTTTTTACAACTAGTGGGCATTAATTCATCTGTCATATAGATAACATTGTGCTCACACCAGTGGAGTTACCCAGGGGTCAGCACTGATTGGCTTAAATGCAAGTCTGTCAAAAGAACTGAAATAAGGGGCCAGAGTGCAGAGGCTTAGATACAAGGTAATTGCAGAGGTAAAAAGTATATTAATATAACAGTGTTGGTTGTGCAAAACTGGGGAATGGGTAATAAGGGATTATCTATCTTTATTGTCTATAAATTTTAAGCAACTTTCTTATTTACGCCTATTATCATATTTACTTTGTTCTCTTGGTATCTTTATTTGAAAAAGAAGGAATGTAAGCTTACGAGTTGGCCCATCTTTAGTTCAGCACCTGGGTAGCGCTTGCTGATTGGTGGCTAAATGGAGCCACCAATCAGCAAGTGATATCCAGGGTCTGAACCAAAAATAAGCTGGCTCCTAGGCTTACATTCGTGCTTTTTCAAATAAAGATACCAAGAGAACAAAGATGATAATAGGAGTAAATTAGAATGTTGCTTAAAATTGCTGCTTTATCTGAATCATTAATACAAAAAAATTGGGTTCAGTATCCATTTAAGAGAAAAAATTTGCATTCAAACACAATCACATCAATATTGAAACAAACTACCATATTTTACTTTACTTTGACAACATATATTTTGCCTCCATTTCTGGGAACCCCACATCCCTAAACACAAATTACCAAGATTTAGAACTAGATTTATCAATTTGCAAATGGACAGGGTTCACATGTAAGGAACCTGTCTGCATTTTCTTGCAAATTGTGTACCGCATATTAGCCATTGCATGAGCAAACATCTGTACAATGCTGTCCCATACCATCGCACAACCAATTGCTTGTGAGTAGGGCTTGTCAATCAGCACAATTGAATAAATGCGAGGGGATTTTACAGCTGCCAACTCCAATTTGTCAGAGAGGGTTTATGAAGCAGCGGTTTAAATGATGCATCATAAATATCAGTTGAAGGTTCAAATGAGTGAGCCTGCAACCAATAGGGGGCCCGATCCGATATGCAGCGTTGCCCGCAAAAGCCGGCGACGCCAAATATTGTGCTGGTTTGGTATTGCATATACAGCGTAACATAGAAGTTACGCTCGTATATTTCACCCTTCGGCCGTAGTTTTTTGGCCCATAGAGTGATATACCAAACCCGCGCAGTTTGGTATCCAATATACAGCGTAAGGACTTACGTGGCGAAAATGGAGAAATCTTACTCCATTTTCACCTCGCCACAAAATGCAGGCATAGTAAGCCTTACGCTGAGTATTGGAGCCCCGTAACTCCCTAAACTACCTGCAAAATAAAACATAACACCTAACGCATGCGCAATGTCTTTCTACCTGTCAACCGCAATCCCCCGCCGCAATTCCTAATAAAGTGTTTAACCCCTAAACCGCCGCTCCCGGACCCCGCCGCCACCTACATTATATGTATTACCGTCCAATGTGATCCCCCTACACCGCCGCAAGCTATATTAAATGTATTACCCTCTAATCTGACCCCCCTACACCGCCGCCACCTACATTATATGTATTACCCCTAATGTGATCCCCCTACACTGCCGCCAGCTATATTAAATGTATTACCCCCTAATCTGATCCCCCTACACCGCCGCCACCTATATTATATGTATTACCCCCTAATGTGAGCCCCTACCCCGCCGCCACCTACATTAACTATATTAACCCCTAATCTGAGCCCCCTACTCCGCCGCCACCTATTTTAACTATATTAACCCCTAATCTGAGCCCCCTACACCGCCGCTACCTATTGTAAATATATTAACCCCTAATATGATCCCCCTACACCGCCGCCACCTATATTATATGTATTACCCCCTAATGTGAGCCCCTACCCCGCCGCCACCTACATTAACTATATTAACCCCTAATCTGAGCCCCCTACACCGCCGCTACCTATTTTAAATATATTAACCCCTAATATGATCCGCCTACACCGCCGCCACATATATTAAATTTATTAACCCCTAATCTAATCCCCCTACACCGCCGCCACCTATATTAAATGTATTAACCACTAAACCTAAGTCTAACCCTAACACCCCCTAACTTAATTATTATTGAAATAAATCTAAATAATATTAATACTATTTAAAACTAAATACTTACCTATAAAATAAACCCTAAGATAGCTACAATATAATTAATAATTACATTGTAGCTATTTTAGGGTTTATATTTATTTTACAGGTAACTTTGTATTTATTTTAACTAGGTACAATAGCTATTAAATAGTTATTAACTATTTAATAGCTACCTAGTTAAAATAATTTTCAAATTACCTGTAAAATAAATCCTAACCTAAATTACCATTACACCTAACACTACCCTATCAATAAATTAATTAAATAAACTACAATTATCTCAACTAAAATACAATTAAATACACTAAACTATATTACAAAAAAAACAAAAAACTAAATTACAAAAAATAAAAAAGATTACAAGAACTTTAAGCTAATTACACCTAATCTAAGCCCCCTAATAAAATAAAAAAGCCCCCCAAAATAATAAAATTTCCCTACCCTAAACTAAATTAAAAAAGTAATCAGCTCTATTACCAGCCCTTAAAAGAGCCTTTTGCGGGGCATTGCCGCAAAGTAATGAGCTCTTTTACCTGTAAAAAAAAGAACAACCCCCCCCATTACAACCCACCACCCACACACCCCTACTCTAAAACTCACCCGATCCCCCCTTAAAAAAACCTAAGTCTAACCCCCAAGTGGTCCTTACCTGTCCTGAAGACTGGCGGAGAAGGTCCTGTTCCAGGCGGAGAAGTCTTCTTCCAAGCGGCGACATCTTCTTCTTCCAGGAACCAGGCAGCGCGGAGCGGAGGAGTTGAAGACCGATGACCGCGGAGCTAAAGACCGTCCACTCTGGAACTGAAGACCGGCGATGCTGGAACTGAAGACCGGAGCCATGGAGTGTGGAGGATCCTCTTCATACGATCTCCGCCGTACACTGAATAGGAATTCAAGGTACGCGATTAAAAATGGCGTCCCTTGAATTCCTATTGGCTGATTTGAGCCTTCAAATTCAAATCAGCCAATCGGATGAGAGCTACTTTAATTCTATTGGCTGATTTGAATAGCCAATAGAATAAGAGCTACTGTAATTCTATTGGCTATTCTAATCAGCCAATAGAATTACAGTAGCTCTTATTCTATTGGCTATTCAAATCAGCCAATAGAATTACAGTAGCTCTCATCCGATTGGCTGATTTGAATTTGAAGGCTCAAATCAGCCAATAGGAATTCAAGGGACGCCATTTTTAATCGCGTACCTTGAATTCCTATTCAGTGTACGGCGGAGATCGTATGAAGAGTATCCTCCACGCTCCATGGCTCAGGTCTTCAGTTCCAGCGTTGCCGATCTTCAGTTCCAGCATCACCGGTCTTCAGTTCCAGAGTGGACGGTCTTCAGCTCCGCGGTCATCGGTCTTCAACTCCTCCGCTCCGCGCCGGCTGGTTCATGGAAGATGTCGCCGCTTGGAAGAAGACTTCTCCGCCTGGAACAGGACCTTCTCCGCTGGTCTTCAGGACAGGTAAGGACCACCTGGGGGTTAGACTTAGGTTTTTTTAAGAGGGGATCGGGTGGGTTTTAGAGTAGGGGTGTGTGGGTTGTAATGGGGGGGGTTGTTCTTTTTTTTACAGGTAAAAGAGCTGATTACTTTGGGGCAATGCCCCGCAAAAGGCCCTTTTAAGGGCTGGTAATAGAGCTGATTACATTTTTAATTTAGTTTAGGGTAGGGAAATTTTATTATTTTGGGGGGCTTTTTTATTTTATTAGGGGGCTTAGATTAGGTGTAATTAGCTTAAAATTCTTGTAATCTTTTTTTATTTTTTGTAATTTAGTGTTTTTTTTTTTATAATATAGTTTAGTGTATTTAATTGTATTTTAGTTGAGATAATTGTAGTTTATTTAATTAATTTATTGATAGGGTAGTGTTAGGTGTAATGGTAACTTAGGTTAGGATTTATTTTACAGGTAATTTGGTAATTATTTTAACTAGGTAGCTATTAAATAGTTATTAACTATTTAATAGCTATTGTACCTAGTTAAAATAAATACAAAGTTATCTGTAAAATAAATATAAACCCTAAAATAGCTACAATGTAATTATTAATTATATTGTAGCTATCTTAGGGTTTATTTTATAGGTAAGTATTTAGTTTTAAATAGGAATAATTTAGTTAATAATATTAATATTATTTAGATTTATTTCAATAATAATTAAGTTAGAGGGTGTTAGGGTTAGACTTAGGTTTAGGGGTTAATATATTTAAAATAGGTGGTGGCGGTGTAGGGGGATCATATTAGGGGTTAATATATTTAAAATAGGTGGCAGCGGTGTAGGGGGGTCATATTAGGGGTTAATATATTTAAAATAGGTGGCGGAGGTGTAGGGGGATTAGATTAGGGGTTAATATATTTAAAATAGGTGGCGGCAGTGTAAGGGGCTCAGATTAGGGGGTAATAGAGTTAATATAGGTGGCGGCGGTGTAGGGGGCTCAGATTAGGGGGTAATACATTTAATGTAGCTGGCGGCGGTGTAGGGGGGTCAGATTAGGGGGTAATACATTTAATGTAGCTGGCGGTGGTGTAGAGGGGTCAGATTAGGGGGTAATACATTTAATGTAGCTGGCGGTGGTGTAGGGGGGTCAGATTAGGGGGTAATACATTTAATGTAGCTGGCGGCGGGGTCCGGGAGCGGCGGTTTAGGGGTTGATATATTTATTATTAGGAGTGAGAGGGGGGATTGCGGATAGAGGGGTATACGTGTCGGGATGATGTTTGGGAGGCGTGTTAGACAGTTACGGGAGATTTTATACTTTAGCTAGTTTTTTTTAGGCAGCGACAGTTTCTAAAGTGCCGTAAGTCACTGGCGACTACAGAAGATATACTGATTAATTTTAGCTTGCTTGGCTTGCATATCTTTGCTGCAACACAAGTGGACAGCTCCACCTACTGGCTATTTTAATCAATGCACTGCTTCTCAATGCTTTTCAATAGCAGTCACATGACTGAAAAAAAGGTTGTTATTCTGAAACGGTGCAAATTGAACCGTTGTAAACTGAGGGTCACCTGTATATACAGGCCTCAGAAAGCCAAGAAGATGCAATGAACCTTCCAAAAAAGTGGTTAATGTCCAAATCGTCCAAAACACAAGCTTGTGTAGGTATAGGTATAATGTACAGGCTTATATAGTTATGGAGCAGGCAAATTTTACAGTCGGCTTAGAAACTCCACATGTAATTAGACGATGCATGTTTAAGCTAACACGCTATTACTTTACCAGCGTGGAACTAGCAGCAAAACATCATCCGTTTGGCTATGATCTTCCCCCGTGATTCGCCTCTTGAACTTCAAGGCCGGGTTAAGGATCTACCTCTTAGGTGTCCGGTCGTCCTGATGTGAGCCTGCTGTGGTATCCAACAACTTTACTTGGCGTGTAGCGGTTACTGTTACTTCTGCATATTGTGGTTACATGGTTAGTTGGGCCAATAAGGTGTAATTCTCACGCTGTCAGCCAAAGAATGGAGTCTTTTCAAAATCAACACAGAGCGCTCTGGTATTAAGAAAGCCTTTCGTTCCAGGTGAAAGATACAATAGTCATCTACGCGTTTCAGCCCTCCACATTGGCCTTTATCAAGATGATATTTGAATTTCCTGTTCCGCCTTTTAAGGCCCTTGTAATTTCCTGCTAGCCAATCAAGCCTGATGAATATGTTTCAACTGACAATTGCCTGACACGTCCACATTTCACAGAATTCAATTTTTTTTCTGTGGTGTCGATATGACAATCTTCTTTGCTGAAGCTTTAAAATGTTAAAACACAGGCTTATTAAATAGCTTCAATTATCCATTTTGCACGGGCTATTTACAGAATATGCTACTTTTCTACACAGCTAGATAAACATTGAAAGCTTCCAAAATGTGACCAAAACAAAAGAGACCAGACCCTATATAGGGTTCAGTATCTATTTAATTTCATCAGCTCTTTTAAAGGGACACTGAACCCAATTTTTTTCTTTCGTGATTCAGATAGAGCATGCAATTGTAAGCACATTTCTAATTTACTCCTATTATCAATTTTTCTTCGTTCACTTGCTATCTTTATTTGAAAAAGAAGGCTTCTAAGCTTCTGTTTTGTTTCAGGACTCTGGACAGCTCTTTTTTATTGGTGGATGAATTTATCCACCAATCAGCAAGAATAACCCAGGTTATTCACCAAAAATGGGCCGGCATCTAAACTTACATTCTTGCATTTCAAATAAAGATACCAAGAGAAGGAAAAAAATTTGATAATAGAAGTAAATTAGAAAGTTGCTTAAAATTGCATGCTCTATCTGAATCATGAAAGAAAAAATTTGGGTTAAGTGTCCCTTTAAGGGAGTCAAACTTTCTGTGTGTTTTAGGATAGTGATAAATCTTGCCCTTAGTGAAAACAATGACATTCGGGGGCGGAACTACCATTGGTGCACCAGGGCCAAGTGTTTGGGGGCCCATAGCAGGCAGTCTATACGTAGGCATGTGCTTTTTATTAGTGCAGGTCCATCTATCTATTTATACTCAAAATCATTATACAGCAACATGTATATTATTCATATTGCTTAATACTGAGTTACTGTTGGGGGATCCCAACAAAAAATATTTGCACCAGGGCCCTCTGTTGAGTACTGATACTGATTAGATCCCAATACTCATAGAAGTTTCAGCATGACAGGACCTTCATTTCTATATTTATTATTTATATTAAACTTTAAAAAGCCTGGCCTTGTCAATGAAATATGAAGAAAAAAATCTGAGTTTCATGATCATATTACTTTTGTCAGCTTTTTTGCAGACTTTTGAGCCTAAGTGATCACAACGATTTGCACATTTTTAAATGTATTTTATAGTGGTGTTTTACTAAATCAATGTGATCCAGAGCACAGACATCAAGTGGTGTGTCATAAAATGGTGTCGTGACATGACAGCTCTGGTAGAGCAACGAGTTATTCTCGCCCATCCCGTCTCTACAACTCAGTAATGGTGCAGGGGAAGCTGCGGCTAAATTGCTGACATATTTGTTACTATAGGATTACTCGGCAATCTCCCCTGTGTTTTTGACAATAGGATTGGGGGGGGGAGCCCCAGCTATATATAGCAATACCTGGGCTCACTGCTGTGCGTGCTCAGCGTGATGACGTCACAGCCCAGCCATCCTGTCGCTGACCTAGTGCCCCAGTCAGAAGGATTAGGGCGTGGTCAGATGGGGGGCGTGGTCAGATGGGGGGCGTGCATTAGTGACGTCAGGGGCGTGTTCTGCTGCCTCAGAGTGATGCGGAAGTTGGCCCCCGGGCTGGAGCTGGGAGGGAGGACCGGAAGATACAGGGAGTTTGTGGGGATGTCCGGCTGGAGTAGCGAAGTGCCCGGGAGACCGGTATAACAACGGAGCTGAGAGAACAGGGCAGTATCAGAGCGCCAGGGAGCGGAGCTTCCCATTGCTCTAACCATGAGTAAGTAGTGTGTAACAGTGTACTCAGACAACTCTGGTGGGCAGGAGGAGGAGGGGCCTGTCTTACTGCAGGGGGATATGTCAGGAAATATGTATGAAGGGTTAATAACCATGAGGTGGTTAATATGTCAGGAGTTAATATCCTTGTCATAGTGATATTTAAGCTTTTAATATCCTGGTGTATAAAATAAGCTAATATATAGTCTGGCATAAAGTGCTTGTGCCAGAAGTTATAGCCTTGGTGTGTAAACATGTAATAACCCAATGAAAGTGGTATGTAAATGGTTAATTGTCATGTGTAGGTGGTATGTAAGGCGTTAATGAGGGTTTGGAGTCATGGGTAAATAGTCATAAAGTAGTGACTGGTGATTAATGGTTACTTATTGCACTTACATGTTTTATAATAAGTAACTTTTTTATAGATCTGCTGTATTAATATAATTCCCACAGTTAGATGGTGATATTGGGTAATGGCCTCCTGTGATTGAAGTATTGGGGCTTCCTCACTGGAGCTGTAACCAGGGCAACAAACCTTTAAGGTTGGATTAACAGTTTCTGGTGGCCAGACCTAGCCCAGCTGAGGTTATGGCTATATTCATAAAGAGATACAGTGAGATCTGTTAGTTAATAGATGCAGTGTGATCTAATAGCTACAGTGTGATCTGTTAGTTAAATGGAAAGTTATGTTTGGGTCTGTTACAGATCTTAAAAAGAGCTCAGAACAAACTTGATATGAGTTATAGTGATTACTTCCTGGCTCCTTTGTTCCCTTAGTAAAGTTCTCAGAATCACTTCATGTATGGTGTGACAGGGTGATTGATATTCTAGGTAATAGTATGTAACCTGCGATATACATCCTCAGTTTATCTTTGAATCTGTACATGGTGATTTACATGCCTTCATATTTTACACTTGCCATTTCCCTAATTAAATATAATTTATCCCAGGTATTATTGGTTTTGTTCTGCACTTGATGTTTGCAATCAGGTCTAGTTTTTAGCTAAAGCGTATAGAGCTGTATCTGCCTTTATGTTAGAAGCTGTTAGTGTTTAGGTTCAATACAATGACAACAGTCTGACTCTGGGATACAACAAACATTGCTTTAGTTACTGCTTTACACTTCCTATCTAGTGCTGTCAAGATGTAAGATATCTTAAGACTCCAACATATAGGTGCATTTACATTTTAACAATTCCAAGTTTGTGCTTTTCTGTTCTGTTGGTCTCTGTGTATTATGTCCAACATTCTTTAAAATGCTATTTTTTTAGTGTGTTGCTGCTTGACTTAGAACGTTCAGTATCATATCCTGTTTTTCACATGCAGACCTTGTGTCAGGTGTAGTTTTCTGATCCTTTTTTGATTGCTTTGCCCCATACTGATGCTATTAAAAAGCTGCCCTGCTGTGGGCTTTCAGCGATTGGGGTTGGGTTACTCTGTTTTAATAGATGTATGAAATCGAGCTGCTGAAAAGAGCTATATCACACCTACATATAGTCTCATATAATTTGTTTTATGTTTCTGTAAACTTTTTATTGCTTCCTTTTACTAAAGCATGGCTGTTTTAACAATCTATACAATTTAGACTTTTATAAAAAAAACATAGTAGTAAAGTGTTGCCAAAATAAATAAATATGTTTCTGTAAAATTATTTTATCAGAATATCATAGTTCTGCTTGGTTTGGGCTTTCCCAGTATTTTGCGCTTTACCCCCGGAAAGCAATAAATCACAAATCCTAGGCTCTAGAGACGCTTAAAGGGACAGTAAATAATAATTAGATATTCATGATTTAGACAGAGCATACAATTTTAAACAACTTTTAAATTTACTTCTATTATTTAATTTGTTTCCTTCTCTTGTTAACCTTTGCTGAAAGATTTATCTAGGTAAGTTCAGAAACAGCAAAGAACCTTGGTTCTAGCTGCTGATTGTTGGCTATATATATATATACACACTGATTCTTATTGGCTCACTCATGTGTTCAGTTAGAAACCAGCAGTGCATTGCTGCTCCTTCAAAAAATGATACCAAGAGAATAAAACAAATTTGATAATAAAAGTAAACTGGAAAGTTTTTTAAAATTGTACGTTCTACCTAAATCATGAGAGAAAAATTTTGGGTTTCATGAAACTTTAACTCTAAATATTTTAGATCCTAAAATGTATTATTTTTAAGGGACACTAAACCCAGATTTTTTTCTTTAATTACTCAAATAGAGCGTGCAATTTTAAGCAACTTTCTAATTTACTCCTATTATCATTTTTTCTTCATTCTCTTGCTATCTTTATTTAAAAAGCAGGAATGTAAAGCTTAAGAGCTGGCCCATTTTTGGTTGAGAACCTGGGTTACGCTGGCTTATTTGTTTGCTAAATGTAGCCACCAATAAGGAAGCGCTATCCAGGGTGCTGAACCTAAAATGGGCTGGCTCCTAAACTTTAAATTCCTGCAATAGAACGAAGAAAAATCGATAATAGGAGTAAGTTGGAAAGTTGTTTAAAATTGCATGCTCTATCTGAATCATGAAATAAAAAAAAATTGGGTTTAGTGTCCCTTTTAAATGTGTTTATGCTTATAAACCCTTTGTTATTTAAAAAAAAAAAAATAGATACAGACAATGAGAATTACGAAAAATGTGGGTTTCATGTCTGGCGTCTAAAAAAAAAAATGCTTGGCTGACTCCCCATATATTCTATGTTTTAATGCTTCAATTATTATTTTTAACGTTTATTAAAATATGTAAATTTGTTGTGGTGTTTACCAAAACATGTTTAAGCCTGGTTGTACTGTTGATGATCACTAGTTTCTTTCTGTAATTGTATGAATTGATCATTTGGGTATTACGATTAGTCTTGTAGGAGCAAATGACAATACTGCCATTTACTAGCACTATTGCAAGTTTCAGCCTACTGAATCATAATGACATTATTGCAAATGTTTGATATAATTGCAGCTTAATCAAAAGCTTATTGTACTGCACCCCATCATTTAAAGAGCAGAAAATGGCTTTAAATTCTATTAAACATGCAATCTGACCAACATAATTTACTCGTTTCACTTTGGAAATCTGCTTGATTATCTGATCTAACTAAGGGGGGCTTTAAACAGGGCTTTTATGCCAGTCATATCAGAACAAGGATCGGGCTGTTGCTTTGTTTTAGGAGCCAGACACCTATATATGTTGTTAGCGCTCTACAAATACCTGATGATGATGATAAAAAAAAAATATCACTGTACTTCTCTCCAGAGTAGAAAAGAAGCTAGTTCTCTCAATGTTAAAGGGGTATGAAACCAAAATTTTATTCTGAAACAGTTTGGTCATGAGACCCACATTGTTTCTTTTCTGATTCAGACAGAGAATACAATTTAAAAAAACGTTTCCAATTTACTTCTATTATCAAATTTGCTTCATTCTCATGGTATTCTTTGTTGAAGAGAAACTTAGGTAGGTTTATGGAGCACTACATCACAGGAACATTGTGCTGCCATCTCTAAGTGCTCTTGCAAATGCATAACATTCTTGCCAAGCTGCTGCCATATAGTGCTCTAGACATGTTCCCGAGCTTACATACTTGCTTTTCAACAAAAGATACCAAGAGAACAAAGAACATTTGTTAATAGAAGTAAATTAGAAAGTTTAAAATTGCACAGTGAATCATGAAAGAAACATTTTGGATTTTCATGTCCCTTTAACTTTTATCTTGAACCGTTTGTGACTTAGGATTTGAACCTTCAGCATCCCCTCCTGTGGTGCTCTGTCTTTAAAATTTCACCTTGAACTCACCCAAGTGCTCCATAGAAAAACATGAAGCCGACCAGTCCAACTTACTGTCCAGTGTAATTATTTTTATTATTTCCTTTGCACTGTTTCTCTTAATAGCATTAAAGGGACAATAAAGTCATAATAAGACATTTATGATTTTGACACAGCATACAGTTTTAAGCAACTTTCAAATTTACTTCCATTATTTAATTTGCTACCTTCTCTTGTTATCCTTTGCTTATTGGCTCACCCATGTGTTCAGTTAGAAATCAGTAGTGCATTTCGGCTGCTTCAACAAATGATACCAAGAGAATGAAACAAATTAGATAATAGAAGTAAACTGGAAAGTTGTTTAAAATTGTATTCTCTACCTAAATCATGAGACCATTTTTTGGGGTTTCATGTCCCTTTAATTTGTCTTTAAAATATATTAACATAGTTTACGATTTAAATGTTTCTCTTGCCTTAAAGGGACAGTACACTGTAAAATTGTTTTTATATGAATGTATTTTTAATGACTTGTTATACCAGCTGCAGAGCATAACATTTATGAGAAATTGAATTTTTCGGGTTTATTTTTGTATATGAAGTAGCTGGTTTTGTTCTATTAACAGCCTATTGCAAAGGGTTGAGCTTCAGGTTATATCAGATCTCATTATGCTATCACTTTTATCTACACACACTTGCTTCCTTATCTTATATTTCTCTAGAAAACCAAAGCTCAATACTTAGAGAGAATAATGGAAATTTATAATTTTATTACTTAACTATCCTGCCCCCACTGAGAGTGTAATCTCTTCTGCTGGCTGTGTTTACTTAGGCTATTCAATAAAATATACTCCAGTATAGAAACTTTCAGTATAGGTTGGGATACCACAGGCTAAATCAGCTATTTTATTTCAAATGCCAAAATAGGGGTAAAGGAGCTACTGGTAAACAATTTAAAACACTCCAGCAGGTAAAATGAATCATTGGGAACAATTTAAAGGGGAGAACATTTTTGGGTGAACTGTCCCAATAAAGGACCAGTCAACACATTAGATTTGCATAATCAACAAATGCAAGATAACAAGACAATGCAATAGCACTTAGTCTGAACTTCAAATGAGTAGTAGATTTTTTTTTTTCTGACAATTTTAAAAGTTATGTTTATTTCCACTCCCACTGTACCATGTGACAGCCATCAGCCAATCACAAATGCATACTGTACCATGTGACAAGCCATCAGCCAATCACAAATGCATACACGTTTATTCTGTGAAGTCTTGCACATAGGAGCTGGTGACTCATAAAGTTTAACTATAAAAAGACTGTGCACATTTTGTTAATGGAAGTAAATTGGAAAGTTGTTTTAAAATTGCATGCTCTATCTGAATAATGAAAGTTTAATTTTGACTTGAGTGTCCCTTTAAAGGGATATGAAACTCCAATTTTTTCTTACATGTGATTTTAATACAACTTTCTAATTTTACTTCCATTGTCAATTTTCTTTGTTCCTTTGGTATCTTTTGTTGAAAAGCAGGGACTTATGCTTAGGAGCCAGCCCATTTCTGGAGCACTATTTAGCATCAATTTTGCAAGAATGTTACCCATTTGCAAAAGCACTAGAGGGCAGCACTACTTCCTGCCATGTGCTCCAGATGCCTACCTAGGTATCTCTTCAACAAAGAATATCATGGGAACAAGCAAATTTGATAATAGAAATAAATTGGAAACTTTTTTTTTAAAATGTTATATACTCTGTCTGAATCACAAAAGGAAAATGTTTGGGTTTCATATCCTTTTAACAACTGTAGGAGACGCACAACCTTTGTTACAGTTCTATCATAAGCATGCGGTTGTCTTCGATTACGCTGCGTCAGAAATGCACTTTATTTTGTTCTGTGCTTGCTGTACGTGCATTGTGAAATAGTATGTTTGGATCTGCATAATGTTTTCCTGTAATATCCCTCTCTTTCAGGGCTGGGGGATGGTTGTTGGTGGTCCAAAGTTTTGCAGTATAATAAAGGTATAACTCTCCTACTCCATACTGCACGCATTTCACTAAACATTTTTGTGTGTTGTGGTGTGTTTTGTTTTTACATCACTCACTATTACAAAAAAAACAGACTCGTTCTACATAGTGAATGTCCCTTGTGCGTTGTTGGTTTGTTTATTGTTTAAAAAGCATGAGAAGAGGGTTTGCATTGAGCTCTGAGTGGGGAGATTGACATCTTGAGCACAAGAGAGTTTTTGTGTCCAGTTGGAAAGAACATCATTTTGATGCTGCTTCTAAACAATAAGATTGCTGTACGCCACTTAAATGTGAAAATACCCATTATTTTCATCTGCATCCTTTTGTGTAATTATCAATATTTGTGGTTCATTTTCTTTTCCATTGTGATGATTGCATGGGCCAGTGTAGAGATGGTATGGATTCTGCAAGTATTAATGTGTTTGATGTGTTTGAAGTATAACACTGACCTCTGTTTGCATGGCTGACAATGCCAACATATAACACCAGAAGTTTCATTTTGCATGTATGAAGAAATTTCACATTACCGAGTGTCGTCTTCTTATTGGATATTTTTCATTAGCTCTATCCTTTCCATTTCTCGTGGGACCTGCTGGATACAGTGTTGTAGTCCTCTGCAAAGTTTACATTGTCTATAAATAAAATGCAACTGATATAATATTTTTAGAATTGATTGCAACACCACGATGACTATTTGGTTTGGTTTCTTTTTCATTTTATTAAAAACATTTTTCTCATGTACAGCTGAAGAAGCTCGTGAGAACAGCATAAGAGTAATTATAGCTGCCAGATTTATTGATTGGTTCCAATGCATCACTAAGCTACAATGGGATTTATCTACTTTAATATAAATATATATATATATATATTTTTTTTTTTCATTTTATAGGTATATAGACATTGCAGTAAATGTATACAAAATAAATATATTTAAATCTGTGTTGCTAAAACTATTATTTTGCAGATCCTGGACACGGCCTTTTTTTTTTTTTTTTTTTTAAATAAGTTTTTATTTGAGGAAAAAAAAACAAAAAAAAACACAAGATACAAAGATACCATACATATGTGACATTTTCAAGAATACAGACAAAGGGTAATAGTGATAACAACACATGCGGAGTCAAGAGTATCATTGTAAACCCTATTCCAATGTAGCATGGCATTTCAGTTAACTTTTTCCTCGTTTTTATATTAATAATGATCATTACAATAACAGTAAAGGTAAGTGGGGATATATGCTCTCATAGGGTAGTCTCAGATAGTACAGTAGGGTAATGAGTGAAGGAACAGAAACGCAAAAGAGAGGAGGCACTAAAAGAGGATAAATAAAGAAATGTATGAATAGATAAGTAGGATATTGAGTCAGAGAGGAAGGTGCTGAATAGGAGTATATAGTGCTGGACACGGCCTTTTAAAAGTTTCTTTAATGTTGTTTATCTTTTATTCCTTTTCTGTGGCCAATTCGTAACTGATCTGAAAGTGCACCTGTGTGTATTGACCAATCTCTGTATAGCATGTAGGAGGGTTAGTTCTCTGAATTCAATGCACTCCAGCCTCTCTGGTGGAAGTGGAATAACTAAAATTTCAGAGTTAAATCACAGGAAAAGAAACACAAAATAAAATAATAAAAGTGCATTGCATTTTCTTTTAATTATGCCAAGTTAAACATTTTGGGACATATTACAAGTGGCGCACTAACATTTATGCGTGAGCGAAAAGGGCTTTATAGCATCTTTTTGTGCGTCCGGTGTTTTGCGCTCATATTACAAGTTGAAAGTAATTGAATTGCTTGAGCGCAATTGAAGTTAAGGCTCGTCAGGATAGCGCATCCTCAGAGCTCAGGTTAACTGTTTCTTAAAAAACACAACAAAAAGGCATTACAAAGTACAGTTGCACTCATAATAACACTATGTAATAATTATTTATTAAAATATTACAATAAAAAATTATAAGGGCTCGAAGATATGAGGTCTCGGGTGTTAGGGTAAAAAGGCAGGCAAAAGGCATTAAAAAAAATAAATTATATATATATTTTTTGTGTGTGTACATATGTATTTACAGAAATAGACATATAAGCACATAAATACATATGTATATGTGCATTGGAGCCATTTGCAGTTAAATAGATGAAAACTTGTAAAAGCATATTTAATGCAATATTCATATTTAATAAAGTGTTATACTCTGTATTTACTGTAAATATTTCACATTCCGATGCTCTTCACATAAGGGAATATGTTCTTAGTATTTTGAAATCTCTCTCTCTCTGTATTCTATACTTGTATACAATCCTGTATGTGTATATATAATTAATATGTATATGGGTATATATAGGTATTTATATTTATATTTTTATGTCAGGTTAACGCACTTGAGAATATGAGATCGGGTTTGCGCGTGAGTAGGGTTTTAGGTCCCCCCCCCCTCACTTTTTTTTTTGTTCTAGTGACTTCTATAGGGGAATAGGATAACGTGCGCAATATTCAAAGTTCTGTTTTTACTTTCAACTTGTAATACGATTACGAGCGCTACACAATGTGTGCAAAGCCTTACTTCTACACTTATACCAGAGTTGGCGCGGGAGAATTTAATACCGCTCCACTTTTAATCTGGGAAATTAAATGTTGAATTTAATGTCCTTTTTAAAGATATATTCTAATGCAACAATGGCATGTTCTAATAGAGGGTTTGACAAACTCAGGTACCAGGGATATATATATTATGTACGTACATTTTTGCCAAAAGCTGCAGACTCCTAGATTTTGAACAAAATTGTCGAGCACTGCTCTAATGTGTAAGTTTTGTATTATTGGCCCTAGATAACGGTTTCCGTCAGGGGTTAATAATACAAAAATACATTGCTGTTAAAATGTGCAATTTTTTACTTTTAATTTAAGAAAATCAGGCAAAATAATACATTTGTTTTTATTTAGTTTAAAATCTGTATCTTTTGTCCCATATACAGTGGAAACGTTGTACGATGTGAGTTCTCACCTGAGACAATGCGAGTGCTCATATTAGTTCAACCACTATTTGAAGTTAACAAACAAACCCCATAGGCTCTCCTTGGTGTTCAACTGGGATGTTTGGGGATTTCCAGCCATATTTAAAGAAAGCCAGTTAGATTGATGCAATGTTTTACTATTGAATGGGCATAAGTATTCAGAGGTACTAGCCTATTTGCAAATGTGCCTGTCCGCTTCTAAATTATAGCTGATATAGCAGCATAAATAGATATATACACGTGCACACACTCTTAAAGCTTTTATCTTGTGTTAGAGTTAAAAAGACAATAAATAGATATATACACGTGCACACACTCTTAAAGCTCTTATCTTGTGTTAGAGTTAAAAAGACAAAACAGAAATTAAAATAAAAACAACTTTTTACCAGATATGAAGAACCTTACAGAGGCTGAAAACACAATGGGTTGTTACTGCTTTATGAACCCTAATATCAATACAATGGGGAAATGGTGCTTAAAGGGACAGTCTACTCCAGAATTTGTATTGTTTAAAAAGATAATCCCTTTATTACCCATTCCCCAGTTTTGCATAACCAACACAGTTGTATTAATACACTTTATACCTCTGTGATCACCTTGTATCTAAGCCTCTGTAGACTGCCTCCTTATTTCAGTTCATTTGGCAGACTGGCATTTTATCCCCCTCATAAGTAACTCCACGGGTGTGAACACATTGTTATCTCTAACTTTGAAAAACTGCCAAATGCGTTCAGATAAGAGGCGGCCTTCAAGGGCTTAGAAATTAGTTAATGAGCCTACCTAGGTTTAGCTTTCAACTAAGAATACCAAAGGAACAAAGCAAATTTGATGATAAAAGTAAATTGGAAAGTTGTTTAACATTACATGCCCTATCAGAATCATTAAAGTTTTAAATTTTGACTAATCTGTCCCTTTAAACATGTTCAGAGTATTTTTTTTTCTTTCAAACATCATAATAAAAAATCAACATAAATTACATACATTTTACACAGTACAATTGACGTTTTCTATCTATTTTCAGCTTATTGGTTGAACTATAATGTTCAATGAAAGATGTTGGTGATTTAGCATCTAAATTCCTCTTGGAAAGTGTTTGCTTTGCCAATATACCATTTAGCAGTGGTTACAATTGCTGAGCTTAGACCAGAAACAGAATGTAATCTCTTCAGGAGTTGCTGTTGGTCCCATGTTTGTTTATCTGACCAATCAACTTCCTCCCTTCCGGTGGGCCTGATTTAGTTGTATGGTGGTGAGTGACATGAGGATCTTGCTCTGCAAATTTCTTCTGGGAAAATCTACAATATACAATGTTCACAAATTGACAGTTAATTTTACCTTCATGCCATATGGTAAAAAAATGTTAAAATGTGCACTTGCTGAATCATCAAAGGATATTGGGAACCTGCTATAAGGTTTGACTTTTTTCTTTAATGATTCAAATAGAATCTTTATTTGAAAAGCAGGTATTTAAGCTTAGAAGCTGGCCCATTTTTTTGTTCTGCACCTGGGTAGCGCTTGCTGATTGGTGTAGCCACCAATCAGCAAGGACTAACCAGGGTGCTGAACCAAAAATGGGTTTTAAAATTGCATGCTCTATCTGAATCACGAAAGAAAAAATTTGGGTTTTATATCCCTTTAAGTACCACTCTGTAAAATATTTTCTAATAAAATGTTTTCAAAAGCATTTAAACTGGCATATTGTTAGCAAAGCTTGTGATGTGTTTCGTGAATACTGCATAGCATTGTGTTTATTTTTTGTAACTACACTTATATTGCCTCATATAATATGGTATGCAGATTGTCGCTTATTACACTGTACATTAAAACAAGTCCAAGCCTTGAATGGTTAAATTAGTAGGGTGTCTTTCATTACATGTGAGATTATGCAGCATTAAGGTTTTCTACTGATTTACTGTGTACTCCATTGAGGTGTGCATTGTATGAAGAGAGGAAAAGGCTCTGAAAAAAATTAGAAACATTGTGGAAATCCCCCCCAAAGCTGCCCCCCCACCAGAAAAAATAAAAAGAATGTTCTTTTACAGTAATAAATAGTATGTTTATAACCTGGTGTTCATATATTTAAACCTCCAATATTATTCAGTTTCTCAAATCATTGCAATTCCTGTGCCCTGACAACAAGCAAATCCTGGAATACAATTTAAATACTAATAAAATACTGAGGATGCAATTCTAAAATAAATATACATTTCTGTCTCTAGGGGGTGCTGCATGCAAAATGTTTGTTAACTTCACTTATGGACTTCATCTTGTTGGTATAGTTTATAGAGTTGTTTCTGTTCTCTCACTTAGGCCTCAATTGAAATGTTATTTTAAATTTTTAAAATTTAAACCTTATTTTAACTACATTAGTTTATCTTCATAACCGTTATCTAAATGATGATTTGATTTCTACTATTGTAAAATGGTGAGACCAACATAATGGTGAGACCAACATCCAACGTTAGAAAAAATTGCACTGTGAAAATGTTTCCAGAGAAAAAAATAAGAATTTGAGAATACAGGTGGCCCTCGTTTTACAACGGTTCAATTTACACTGTTTCAGAATAACAACCTTTTTTTCCAGTCATGTGACTGCTGTTGAAAAGCATTGAGAAGCAGTGCATTTATTTAAATAGCCAGTAGGTGGAGCTGTCTGCTTGTGTTGCAGCAAAGCCAAGCAAGCTGAAATTAATCAGTTTAACCAGACCTGAGCTATCGAGCAGATTTCAAAGGAATAAGATCTTCCTGTCTATAACTCAGTCCAGATTGGAATGCATAGAAAGAACTGTTTGCAGAAAAATGCAAGTGAATTCTGTGTTGTGTGATTATTTTATTAGATTTATAATGCTGTCTAGCATTTAAAGTCTTCATTTCAAAGCTTTAAAATTAATATAAGGTGTTGCTTATGACAATTTTGAGAGGGGCTTGGAACCTATCTTCCTCACTTCCCATTGACTTACAATATAAACTGGGTTTCGATTTACAACCATTCCTTCTGGAACCTAACCCCAGCGTAAACTGAGGGTTACCTGTATTGTCAAAAGAAATATGCATTTCCTAATGCTACCAGCATAACACAACACATCCTTGCATGCAAGAGGTGTCGTAAAGACGTTAGAAAAGACTTCATGGAATTAAATGAGGGCCATAGCAATGAAAGTGTAAGTAGCTTTTCCCTCCAATGTTCCCACTCCAGAAACACATTTTCTCTTAAGTGTGTTCAGTCCACGGGTCATCCATTACTTATGGGATATATTCTCCTTCCCAACAGGAAGTTGCAAGAGGATCACCCAAGCAGAGCTGCTACATAGCTCCACCCCTCACATGTCATATCCAGTCATTATCTTGCAAGTCTCAACAAAGGAGGTTGTGAGGAGACAGGAGTAACATTCTTCAATCAAAAGTTTATTATTTTAAAATAGCACCGGAGTGTGCTGTTTGTTCTCTCAGTCAGTATTTAGAAGAAGAATCTGCCTGCGTTTTTTCTATGATCTTAGCAGACGTAACTAAGATCCACTGGCTGTTCTCGCACATTCTGAGGAGTGGGGTAACTTCAGAGAAGGGAATTAGCATGCGGTGTCCCCCGCAAATGAGGTATGTGCAGTAAAATATTTTCTAGGAATGGAATTGACTATGAAAACACTGCTGTTACCCATATGACGTAAGTACAGCCTTTAATGCAGTAGTAGCGACTGGTATCAGGCTGATAAATGTATGCGCAGTTGAGTTATTTTCTAGGGACTAGAATTTAACTTTAAATACTGTTAGTACTGAAATAAATGTATGAGCCTTAACTGCAGTAGAAGCGACTGGTAGCAGGCTTAGTGATAACTTTGCATAACACTGGAAAGTTGTTTTTTAAAACGTTTACTGGCATGTTATTCGTTTTGTGAGGTACTTGGTGATAAATCTTTTTGGGCATGATTTTTTTCCACATGGCTAACGTATGCATAGACACCGTTATATCAGGTCTCCCACTGTTGTGATATGAGTGGGAGGGACCTTTTTTTAGTGCCTTGTTGCGCAGTTAAAATTCTAGCACAGTCTTCCTGCTTCTTCCTCTTTGATCCAGGACGTCTCCAGAGAGCTCAGGGGTCTTCAAAATTCATTTTTGAGGGAGGTAATCAGTCACAGCAGACCTGTGAGAAAATCTTAAATTGATTATCCGTTTTGGGTATTGAGGGGTTAATCATCCTTTTGCTAATGGGTGCAATCCTCTGCTAATTTCATACATTTACTGTTTAAAATTGGTTGCTATAACCGTATTAGTTCATTGTTATTTCAACTGTGACAGTTTTTTGTTTTTTTTTTTGTGTTTTTAAAAGCGCTGCAGAGTTTTTTATTTTGCTTGTAAACTTTATTGAAAGAAATTTCCAAGCTTGATAGCTTCATTGCTAGTCTGTTTAAACATGTCTGACACAGATGAATCTGCTTGCTCATTATGTTTAAAGGCCAATGTGGAGCCCAATAGAAATGTGTACCAATTGTATTGATGTTACTTTAAATAAAAGTCTGTCTTTACCGGTAAAGAAATTATCACCAGACAACGAGGGGGAAGTTATGCTGCCTAACTCTCCTCACGTGTCAGTACCTTCGCCTCCCGCTCAGGAGGTGCGTGAGATTGTGGCGCCAAGCACATCAAGGCACTTACAAATCACTTTACAAGATATGGCTAATGTTATGAAAGAAGTATTATCTAATTTGCCTGAGTTAAGAGGCAAGCGCAATAGCTCTGGGTTAAGGACAGAGCGCGCTGATGATATGAGGGCCATGTCTGACACTGCGTCACAATTTGCAGAACATGAGGACGGAGAGCTTCATTCTGTGGGTGACTGATCTAATCCAGGGAGACCGGATTCAGAAATATCAAATTTTAAATTTAAGCTTGAGAACCTCCGTGTATTACTAGGGGAAGTATTAGCGGCTCTGAATGATTGCGACACGGTTGCAATCCCAGAGAAATTATGTAGGCTGGATAAATACTATGCGGTACCGGTGTGTACTGACGTTTTTCCTATACCTAAAAGGCTTACAGAGATTATTAACAAGGAGTGGGATAAACCCGGTGTGCCTTTTTCCCCTCCTCCGATATTTAGAAAAATTTTCCCAATAGACGCCACCACACGAGACTTATGGCAGACGGTCCCTAAGGTGGAGGGAGCAGTTTCTACTTTAGCCAAGCGTACCACTATTCCGGTGGAGGATAGTTGTGCTTTCTCAGATCCAATGGATAAAAAATTAGAAGGTTACCTTAAGAAAATGTTTGTTCAACAAGGTTTTATATTACAGCCCCTTGCATGCATTGCGCCCGTCACTGCTGCAGCGGCTTTCTGGTTTGAGTCTCTGGAAGAGGCTATTCGCACAGCACCATTGGATGAGACTTTGAACAAGCTTAAAGCCCTTAAGCTAGCTAATGCATTTGTTTCGGATGCCGTTGTGCATTTAACCAAACTAACGGCTAAGAACTCCGGATTCGCCATTCAGGCGCGCAGAGCGCTATGGCTTAAATCCTGGTCAGCAGATGTAACTTCTAAATCTAAATTGCTTAATATTCCTATCAAAGGGCAAACCTTATTCGGGCCCGGCTTGAAGGAGATTATTGCTGACATTACTGCAGGTAAGGGTCACACCCTTCCTCAGGACAGGGCCAAATCAACGGCCAAACAGTCTAGTTTTCGTGCCTTTCGTAATTTCAAGGCAGGAGCAGCATCAACTTTCTCCGCTCCAAAACAGGAAGGAACTGCTGCTCGTTACAGACAGGGTTGGAAAAGCAACCAGTCCTGGAACAAGGGCAAGCAGGCCAGAAAGCCTACTTCTGCCCCTAAGACAGCATGAAGAGAGGGCCCCCTATCCGGAAACGGATCTAGTGGGGGGCAGACTTTCTCTCTTCGCCCAGGCTTGGGCAAGAGATGTCCAGGATCCCTGGGCGTTGGAGATTATATCTTAGGGATACCTTCTGGACTTCAAAGCTTCTCCACAAGGGAGATTTCATCTTTCAAGGTTATCAGCAAACCAAATAAAGAAAGAGGCTTTTCTTCACTGTGTACAAGACCTCCTAGTAATGGGGGTGATCCACCCAGTTCCGCGGACGGAACAAGGGCAAGGATTTTACTCAAATCTGTTTGTGGTTCCCAAGAAAGAGGGAACCTTCAGACCAATCTTGGACCTAAAAATCTTAAACAAATTCCTAAGAGTTCCATCATTCAAAATGGAGACTATTCGAACCATCCTACCCATGATCCAAGAGGGTCAGTATATGACCACAGTGGACTTAAAGGATGCCTACCTTCACATACCGATTCACAAAGATCATTATTGGTTTACCTTTCTAGACAGGCATTACCAGTTTGTAGCTCTTCCCTTCGGGTTAGCTACGGCCCCGAGAATTTTTACAAAGGTTCTGGGCTCGCTTCTGGCGGTACTAAGACCGCGAGGCATAGCGGTGGCTCCGTACTTAGACGACATTCTGATACAAGCGTCAAGTTTTCAAAATGCAAAGTCTCATACAGAGATAGTTCTAGCATTTCTGAGGTCGCATGGGTGGAAAGTGAACATGGAAAAGAGTTCTCTGTTACCACTCACAAGGGTTCCCTTTCTAGGGACTCTTATAGATTCTGTAGAGATGAAGATTTACCTGACGGAGTCCAGGTTATCAAAAATCCTAAATGCTTGCCATGTCATTCATTCCATTCCAAGCCCATCAGTAGCTCAGTGCATGGAAGTAATCGGCTTAATGGTCGCGGCAATGGACATAGTGCCATTTGCGAGCCTGCATCTCAGACCGCTGCAATTATGCATGCTGAGTCAGTGGAATGGGGATTACTCAGATCTGTCCCCTTTACTAAATCTGGACCAGGAGACCAGAGATTCTCTTCTCTGGTGGTTGTCTCGGATTCATCTGTCCAAGGGAATGGCTTTTCGCAGACCAGATTGGACGATTGTAACAACAGATGCCAGCCTTCTAGGCTGGGGCGCAGTCTGGAATTCCCTGAAGGCTCAGGGATCATGGACTCAGGAGGAGAAACTCCTTCCAATAAACATTCTGGAATTAAGAGCGATATTCAATGCTCTTCTAGCTTGGCCTCAGTTAGCAACACTGAGGTTCATCAGATTTCAGTCGGACAACATCACGACTGTGGCTTACATCGATCATCAAGGGGGAACCAGGAGTTCCGTAGCGATGTTAGAAGTCTCAAAGATAATTCGCTGGGCAGAGTCTCACTCTTGCCATCTGTCAGCGATCTACATCCCAGGCGTGGAGAACTGGGAGGCGGACTTTCTAAGCCGCCAGACCTTTCACCCGGGGGAGTGGGAACTTCACCCGGAGGTATTTGCTCAACTGATTCTTCGTTGGGGCGAACCGGAACTGGATCTCATGGCTTCTCGCCAGAACGCCAAGCTTCCTTGTTACGGATCCAGATCCAGGGACCCGGGAGCGGTGCTGGTAGATGCACTAGCAGCCCCTTGGGTTTTCAACATGGCTTATGTGTTCCCACCATTTCCGTTGCTGCCTCGTCTGATTGCCAGGATCAAACAGGAGAGAGCATCGGTGATTCTGATAGCGCCTGCGTGGCCACGCAGGACCTGGTATGCAGACCTAGTGGACATGTCGTCCTGTCCACCATGGTCTCTGCCTCTGAGGCAGGACCTTCTACTTCAGGGTCCTTTCAACCATCCAAGCCTAATTTCTCTGAGGCTGACTGCATGGAGATTGAACGCTTCATTCTATCAAAGCGTGGTTTCTCGGAGTCGGTTATTGATACATTGATGCAGGCTCGGAAACCGGTTACCAGAAAAATTTACCATAAGATATGGCGTAGATATTTACATTGGTGTGAATCCAAGAGTTACTCATGGAGTAAGGTTAGGATTCCTAGGATATTGTCTTTTCTACAAGAGGGTTTAGAAAAGGGTTTATCCGCTAGTTCGTTAAAGGGACAGATTTCTGCTCTGTCCTTTTTCACAAACGTCTGGCAGAGAACCCAGACGTCCAGGCTTTTTGTCAGGCTTTGGCTAGGATTAAGCCTGTGTTTAAAACTGTTGCTCCCCCGTGGAGCTTAAACTTGGTTCTTAAAGTTCTTCAGGGTGTTCCGTTTGAACCCCTTCATTCCATTGACATTAACCTTTTATCTTGGAAAGTTCTGTTTTTGATGGCTATTTCCTCGGCTCGGAGAGTCTCTGAGTTATCTGCCTTACATTGTGACTCTCCTTATCTGATTTTTCATTCAGACAAGGTAGTTTTGCGTACTAAACCTGGGTTTTTACCTAAGGTTGTTTCTACTAGGAATATCAATCAGGAGATTGTTGTTCCATCATTATGTCCTAACCCTTCTTCAAAGAAGGAACGTCTTTTGCATAATCTGGACGTAGTCCGTGCCCTGAAGTTCTACTTACAGGCAACTAAGGATTTTCGGCAAACTTCTTCTCTGTTTGTCGTTTATTCTGGACAGAGGAGAGGTCAAAAGGTTTCGGCCACCTCTCTCTCTTTTTGGCTTCGTAGCGTAATACGTTTAGCCTATGAGACTGCTGGACAGCAGCCCCCTGAAAGAATTACAGCTCATTCCACTAGAGCTGTAGCTTCCACCTGGGCCTTTAAGAATGAGGCCTCTGTTGAACAGATTTGCAAGGCTGCAACTTGGTCTTCACTTCATACCTTTTCAAAATTTTACAAATTTGACACTTTTGCTTCTTCTGAGGCTGTTTTGGGGAGAGGTTCTACAGGCAGTGGTTCCTTCTTTTTAATGTCCCTCCCATCATCCGTGTACTTTAGCTTTGGTATTGGTATCCCATAAGTAATGGATGACCCGTGGACTGAACACACTTAACAAGAGAAAACATAATTTATGCTTACCTGATAAATTTATTTCTCTTATAGTGTGTTCAGTCCACGGCCCGCCCTGTCTTTTTTTGAGGCAGTTCTAAATTTTAATTAAAACTCCAGTCACCACTGCACCCTATAGTTTCTCCTTTCTCGTCTTGTTTCGGTCGAATGACTGGATATGACATGTGAGGGGTGGAGCTATGTAGCAGCTCTGCTTGGGTGATCCTCTTGCAACTTCCTGTTGGGAAGGAGAATATATCCCATAAGTAATGGATTACCCGTGGACTGAACACACTACAAGAGAAGTAAATTTATCAGGTAAGCATAAATTATGTTTTTTCTCCTCCTTCTGTAACGGCTGCATCATCACAAAGGGCTTCTCCCCAGCAGCATCTTCAAGTAAGCAAGTGTTGTAAACAACTGCCTCAAAAAAAAACTATCTTTATGTATAGATAGGAAAAATCTGATCAAGCTCTTGCAAGAGCAATATATTCTACTGTGACCGGTCGCCTAATCAGGTCCTTCTTATAAGGAAGCATAGTTCAATTCTTCCCTATGAGAGAACTATCTACAAGAGATCTATTCTCTTGTGCTGGTATAGGAAGCCCTCCTGGCTGTCAGCTTGACAGCACAGTGGGGGGGGGGGTTGTTCCCATCCTGTTTTTTAAACTTCCTTCTCATGAAATAGGCACTTTAATAAAAAATAACTAAGGGAACCTCCTAAACATCCCTAAAGCTCTGCTCTTGACCTCCTCCTCTCTTGTTACCTCCTCACATTCCCGTCTACAGGACTTCTCCAGACTGGCTCCCATCTTGTGGAACTCTCTGCCTCACTCCACAAGACTCTCCCCTAGTTTTGGAAGTTTCATGCGCTCACTAAAAACACTACTGTTCAGGGATGTATACAACCTACACTAACCATTCCTAACCCCAGTTCCTCTCCTCCATTACTATCCCCTTGAACCCCTTATGAGCCCATCTGTTTGTAAATCACCTTAAGAGCTGACTATAACAGTGTAACTCTCTGCAGGGCCCTCTACCCATTTGATCCCTATAAATGTTACCTTGTATACCGTCTATGTTTATATCACTGCGCTCTACAAATAACTGATAATAATAAAGCAGGTTAGCAAACTGAAGTCATTTAAGGGTCTGGAGTGTCTCTTTAATGGAAAAGATTACTTTCACTCTGTTGTCTACTATGAATCTGTAGGAGGATTAAAAGAGAGAAAATAATGTTCTTAGTTTTGTTGTTGAAGATTTCTTGTTTCTTTTTTTTTTTTTTTGGGGGGGGGGGGGGGTGCCTGTTCTCATATACTATACTGTCATAGAGGTTCCTTATAGTTTGCGTATTCTTAACATATCCAGACTTTGTACTTCTATTTGTTACAAAAAATAAAGTTTTAAAATGCACATTTTGTTTATTCACTCCTCACATTCAGTCCTTGGCTACAGCCTGCCGCTTCCACCTTAAAAACATCTCTAAAATTAGACACTTCCTTACACAAGACACCACTAAGATTTTAATCCACTCTCTCATTCTTTCCCGCCTTGATTACTGCAACTCTGTCCTCTCTGGTCTCCCCACCTGCCGCCTAGCTCCTTTACAATCCATAATAAATGCCTCTGCCAGACTCATGTTCCTTACACGTCGCTCTTCATCTGCTGCACCTCTCTGCCAATCCCTTCACTGGCTTCCTCTTGCCTCTAGGATCAAACACAAAATTCTCACTCTGACATACAAAGCCCTCAACTGCACTGCTCCCCCCTATATCTCAGACCTTGTCTCCAGATACTCTCCTTCCCGTCCCCTTCGCTCTGCTCATGACCTCCTACTCTCCTCCTCTCTTGTCACCTCATCACACTCCCGTTTACAGGACTTCTCCAGACTGGCTCCTATCTTGTGGAACTCTCTGCCTCGCTCCACAAGACTCTCTTCTAGTTTTAAAAGCTTCAAGTGCTCCCTAAAGACTCTACTGTTCAGGGATGCATACAACCTACACTAACCTTTCCTAATACCAGTTCCTCTCCTCTATTGCTATCCCCTGAACCCCCTTAGCATGTAAGCCTAAGAGTCCAGCTGTTTGTAGTTCACCTTCTTAAGAGCCGACTACAACAGTGCAACTCTTGGCAGGGCCCTCTACCCTATAATTGTTTTGTTGTACTCCCCCTTTGTTTATAGCGCTGCGGAATCTGTTGGCGCTCTACAAATAACTAATAATAATAATAATAATAATGTACTTCATCAACTGTACTTTTATTTGAAGCATAATACTTTTATACACACACTTATACACACTATACTTTTTGTTCTCAATGTAACAAAATGACTTTCAATTTGTTAGAGTACTCTTTTTGCATTTTTGTTTAAATCTTTTTCCTTTTTTTTTCTTTTAACCACAGGAAAAAACTTTGGAAATTTTTCATCTCTAGGTGTATGTATCTGTATTCAGGTTTAAATCCACTTTAAAAAATAAACACACGTCTGACTATTCCCCCCCCCCCCCCTTCTTCTCCTGTAGTACAATAATGGAAATTTCCAACCTTCATGCATGTGTGATTCATTTTGTCTAGTTTTTAAAAAACTGTTTCAAATCTATCTTCCCCCCCCCACAGTGTGCTATAGCTGTTAAATAAATAACAAAAAAATTATATAAATTTGTTTTGATATTATTTTATATTTTTAATTGCAGCTGGAAGACTTGGAAACACTTCAACTATAAATAGTGCTTTACTGAAGTGCTTTGCTTGATATTTCAGGTTGTCAGCCTGTGATAGTTTCCAGGATTGCGGCTATGTGTAATCTGTATAATAAACGTATGTTGGCTGTTTTAAACAGGGTATACATTTTTCTCAACTTGTTTGGTGATAATTATCTTCCTTAAGGAAACCTATGTAGCATTTGGCAAAACGAATGAGAGGTTCTGAATGACTTCAGTGTTCAAATAGTAATCACGTTGATCACTGAGACGCACTGTCTTGTATCCAATCTGCCACTCTCATAGGTGAAACTACAGTTTGGATTTTTTATATATATGTGTGTGGTTTGATGTTCTAAGCACTCCCTGTAATGCTGAAATGCCCGGGTGCTCTCTATGGTATGTATGTAGGAACTTGGTGAAAGAAGAGGCACTCACAGGTCTTAATAAATTCAAATATTATGAACGTTATTGTTGTAAAATATTCGTCATAGGGTTCAGTCAACATTTCGGTTCTCGCCGGGACTTTTGTCAAGACTGTCGTTTATTTGCAAAGGCTTTATGTTCAAAGAGTGAGACTCGTATATAGTATTTTTTTGAAGAAGAAAGAAGGGGAAAACAAAGTGTTTTCTGCTTCTTTTTGAAGAAGCATTTGCCATAATCAAATAGTTTAAACTGAGAGTAAACACCTTGTAATTACAAGACATTTCTGTTGTGATGGCTAACCTTGGCACCCCAGATGTTTAGAAACTATGTTTCCCATGATGTTTAGGCACTCTGTAGTTTAGATGAGCATAATGGGAAATGTAGTTCTAAAACATCAGGGTGTCAAGGTTATCCCTCACTACTATAGGATAACATATCTGCTAAGTCTTAAAGTTTTTGAAACAAATTAACTTGATTTTTACTACAATTACATCTTAATAAGAGAAGCCAATCTGTACTATAGTCCGCAGACAACAAGGCTAGCCACAGTCATAAAGTTAGTATAAATTACATTGTTTTGAAGTAATCTGATAAAGCCAGTTAGGGACAGGCATGTAGTAGAGTTAGCCTTGTGAAATCAGCAGAGTGCATTTTAAGTTCTGAGAAGTAGAAATGGTTCAATTTTAAAAGTTATATTGCATGAAAAGGGGGTGTGAAGGACGGGTGTACCACTATAACCACCTCACCACAGAGGACGAGGGATGATTAATCCCAACCACAATAACCAGTGTACAACACAGGGTTAACTAAACCTGCCTGCTACAGGCAGGGCTAAGTATCTACCTCTGTTACCAGCTTGCCACAGACAGAGCTACTTCTTGCCAAGCTGTGACAATAGGGAGGGTGCGGTCATGAAGGAGTTAACCTCACAGGATCTCCAGCTGCCCTATCCCATCTTTAGCAAGGCATAAGAGCCAATCTACATTAATCCCCAAAATCCTGCCTACGCTTCTCCAATAATGAACATTTATTGCCCCAACCCAAAAACGTATTATTCATGGCAACTTGGGCTACCCCTAAATTACAGGTGCATTAAAGAAAAACAAAAATATAAAAAATACTTTGATGTTATTCACAAGCTTAAGGAATTCAGTAGAGCACAAAGACGACTCTGATTGCCTTTATTTCTTCTGTTATGTGTGATCAGTCCACGGGTCATCATTACTTCTGGGATATAACTCCTCCCCAACAGGAAATGCAAGAGGATTCACCCAGCAGAGCTGCATATAGCTCCTCCCCTCTACGTCAGTCCCAGTCATTCTCTTGCACCCAACGACTAGATAGGATGTGTGAGAGGACTATGGTGATTATACTTAGTTTTTATGACTTCAATCAAAAGTTTGTTATTTTAAAATAGCACCGGAGCGTGTTATTACTTCTCTGGCAGAGTTTGAGGAAGAATCTGTCAGAGTTTTTTACTATGATTTTAACCGGAGTAGTTAAGATCATATTGCTGTTCTCGGCCATCTGAGGGAGGTAAAGGCTTCAGATCAGGGGACAGCGGGCAGAGGAATCTGCATTGAGGTATGTAGCAGTTTTTATTTTCTGAATGGAATTGATGAGAAAATCCTGCCATACCGTTAAAATGACATGTATGTATACACTTCAGTATTCTGGGGATGGTATTTCACCGGAACTACTCTGTTAAAGGTCACTAATCCTTTTTAATAACTATTTATCATGTTAAACGTTTTTGCTGGAATGTAGAATCGTTTACATTGCTGAGGTACTGTGTGAATAAATATTTGGGCATTATTTTCCACTTGGCAGTTTTTTTGCTTTATTTGTGACAGTTTCGTTTCTCTTCACTGCTGTGTGGGAGAGGGAGGGGCCGTTTTGGCGCTCTTTGCTACGCATCAAAAAATACCAGTCAGTTACTTTTATTTTTCCTGCATGATCCGGTTCATCTCTGATAGATCTCAGGGGTCTTCAAACTTCTTTGAAGGGAGGTAAATTCTCTCAGCAGAGCTGTGAGAATTCTTATAGTGACTGTGAATAAAAACGTTGCTTTGTATTTTTTATGTCAAATTTAATTATTGTTATTTTACTAAAAGTTTTGTTGTTTTAAAGTTTGATGCTATAACTGTTTTTCAGTTCACTATTTCAACTGTCATTTAATCGTTAGTACCTCTTTGAGGCACAGTACGTTTTTTGCTAAAAAAGATTATAACCAAGTTGTAAGTTTTTTGCTAGTGTGTTAAACATGTCTGACTCAGAGGAAGATATCTGTGTCATTTGTTCCAATGCCAAGGTGGAGCCCAATAGAAATTTATGTACTAACTGTATTGATGCTACTTTAAATAAAAGTCAATCTGTACAATGTGAACAAATTTCACCAAACAGCGAGGGGAGAGTTATGCCGACTAACTCGCCTCACGCGGCAGTACCTGCATCTCCCGCCCGGGAGGTGCGTGATATTTTGGCGCCTAGTACATCTGGGCGGCCATTACAGATAACATTACAAGATATGGCTACTGTTATGACTGAAGTTTTGTCTAAATTACCAGAACTAAGAGGCAAGCGTGATCACTCTGGGGTGAGAACAGAGTGCGCTGACAATGCTAGGGCCATGTCTGATACTGCGTCACAGCTCGCAGAGCATGAGGACGGAGAGCTTCATTCTGTGGGTGACGGTTCTGATCCAAACAGATTGGACTCAGATATTTCAAATTTTAAATTTAAATTGGAGAACCTCCGTGTATTACTAGGGGAGGTCTTAGCAGCTCTCAACGATTGTAACACCGTTGCAATACCAGAGAAACTGTGTAGGTTGGATAAATACTTTGCGGTACCGGCGAGTACTGACGTTTTTCCTATACCTAAGAGACTAACTGAAATTGTTACTAAGGAGTGGGATAGACCCGGTGTGCCGTTCTCACCCCCTCCAATATTTAGAAAGATGTTTCCAATAGACGCCACCACTCGGGACTTATGGCAAACGGTCCCCAAGGTGGAGGGAGCAGTTTCTACTTTAGCTAAGCGTACCACTATCCCGGTGGAGGATAGCTGTGCTTTCTCAGATCCAATGGATAAAAAATTAGAGGGTTACCTTAAGAAAATGTTTGTTCAACAAGGTTTTATATTACAACCCCTTGCATGTATCGCGCCGATTACGGCTGCGGCAGCATTTTGGATTGAGTCGCTTGAAGAGAACCTTAGTTCATCTACGCTAGACGACATTACGGACAGGCTTAGAGTCCTTAAACTAGCTAATTCCTTCATTTCGGAGGCCGTAGTACATTTAACCAAACTTACGGCTAAGAACTCAGGATTCGCCATACAGGCACGTAGGGCGCTGTGGCTAAAATCCTGGTCAGCTGATGTTACTTCTAAGTCCAAATTACTTAATATACCTTTCAAGGGGCAGTCTTTATTTGGGCCCGGTTTGAAAGAGATTATCGCTGACATTACAGGAGGTAAGGGCCACGCCCTACCTCAAGACAAAGCCAAAGCTAAGGCTAGACAGTCTAATTTTCGTCCCTTTCGGAACTTTAAAACAGGAGCAGCATCAACCTCCACTGCACCAAAACAGGAAGGAGCTGTTGCTCGTTACAGGCAAGGCTGGAAGCCTAACCAGTCCTGGAACAAGAGCAAGCAGGCCAGGAAACCTGCTGCTGCCCCAAAGACAGCATGAACCGAGAGCCCCCGATCCGGGACCGGATCTAGTGGGGGGCAGACTCTCTCTCTTCGCCCAGGCCTGGGCAAGAGATGTTCAGGATCCCTGGGCTCTAGAGATCATATCGCAGGGATACCTTCTAGACTTCAAATTATCTCCCCCAAGAGGGAGATTTCATCTGTCAAGGTTGTCAACAAACCAGATAAAGAAAGAAGCGTTTCTACGCTGCGTACAAGATCTGTTATTAATGGGAGTGATCCATCCGGTTCCGCGGTCGGAACAAGGACAAGGGTTCTACTCAAACCTGTTTGTGGTTCCCAAAAAAGAGGGAACTTTCAGGCCAATCTTAGATTTAAAGACTCTAAACAAATTCCTAAGAGTTCCATCGTTCAAAATGGAAACTATTCGGACAATCTTACCCATGATCCAAGAGGGTCAGTACATGACCACAGTGGATTTAAAGGATGCTTACCTTCACATACCGATCCACAAAGATCATCACCGGTATCTAAGGTTTGCCTTCTTAGACAGGCACTACCAGTTTGTAGCTCTTCCATTCGGATTGGCTACGGCTCCAAGAATCTTCACAAAGGTTCTGGGTGCCCTTCTAGCGGTACTAAGACCGCGAGGGATTTCGGTAGCTCCGTACCTAGACGACATTCTAATTCAAGCTTCAAGCTTTCAAACTGCCAAGTCTCATACAGAGTTAGTTCTGGCATTTCTAAGGTCGCATGGATGGAAAGTGAACGAAAAGAAGAGTTCTCTCTTTCCTCTCACAAGAGTTCCATTCTTGGGGACTCTTATAGATTCTGTAGAAATGAAGATTTACCTGACAGAAGACAGGTTAACAAAGCTTCAAAATGCATGCCGCGTCCTTCATTCCATTCAACACCCGTCAGTAGCTCAATGCATGGAGGTGATCGGCTTAATGGTAGCGGCAATGGACATAGTACCTTTTGCACGCCTACACCTCAGACCGCTGCAATTATGCATGCTAAGTCAGTGGAATGGGGATTACTCAGATTTGTCCCCTACTCTGAATCTGAATCAAGAGACCAGAAATTCTCTTCTATGGTGGCTTTATCGGCCACACCTGTCCAGGGGGATGCCATTCAGCAGGCCAGACTGGACAATTGTATCAACAGACGCCAGCCTACTAGGTTGGGGCGCTGTCTGGAATTCTCTGAAGGCTCAGGGACTATGGAATCAGGAGGAGAGTCTCCTTCCAATAAACATTCTGGAATTGAGAGCAGTTCTCAATGCCCTTCTGGCTTGGCCCCAGTTAACAACTCGGGGGTTCATCAGGTTTCAGTCGGACAACATCACGACTGTAGCTTACATCAACCATCAGGGAGGGACAAGAAGCTCCCTAGCAATGATGGAAGTATCAAAGATAATTCGCTGGGCAGAGTCTCACTCTTGCCACCTGTCAGCAATCCACATCCCGGGAGTGGAGAACTGGGAGGCGGATTTCTTGAGTCGCCAGACTTTTCATCCGGGGGAGTGGGAACTTCATCCGGAGGTCTTTGCCCAAATACTTCGACGTTGGGGCAAACCAGAGATAGATCTCATGGCGTCTCGCCAGAACGCCAAACTTCCTCGCTACGGGTCCAGATCCAGGGATCCGGGAGCAGTTCTGATAGATGCTTTGACAGCACCTTGGAACTTCAGGATGGCTTATGTGTTTCCACCCTTCCCGCTGCTTCCTCGATTGATTGCCAAAATCAAACAGGAGAGAGCATCAGTAATTCTAATAGCACCTGCATGGCCACGCAGGACTTGGTATGCAGATCTAGTGGACATGTCATCCTGTCCGCCTTGGTCTCTACCTCTAAGACAGGACCTTCTGATACAGGGTCCATTCAAACATCAAAATCTAACTTCTCTGAAGCTGACTGCTTGGAAATTGAACGCTTGATTTTATCAAAACGTGGTTTTTCTGAGTCGGTTATTGATACCCTAATTCAGGCTAGGAAGCCTGTTACCAGAAGGATTTACCATAAAATATGGCGGAAATACCTATACTGGTGCGAATCCAAAGGTTACTCCTGGAGTAAGGTTAGGATCGCTAGGATACTGTCTTTTCTACAAGAAGGTTTAGAAAAGGGTTTATCAGCTAGTTCATTAAAGGGACAGATTTCAGCTCTGTCCATCTTGTTACACAGACGTCTGTCAGAAAATCCAGACGTCCAGTCCTTTTGTCAGGCTTTAGCTAGGATCAAGCCTGTGTTTAAAGCTGTTGCTCCACCATGGAGTTTAAACTTAGTTCTTAACGTTTTACAGGGTGTTCCGTTTGAACCCCTTCATTCCATTGATATAAAAATGTTATCTTGGAAAGTTCTGTTTTTAATGGCTATTTCCTCGGCTCGAAGAGTCTCTGAGTTATCAGCCTTACATTGTGATTCCCCTTATCTGATTTTTCACTCAGACAAGGTAGTTCTGCGTACTAAACCTGGGTTCTTACCTAAGGTAGTCACTAACAGGAACATCAATCAAGAGATTGTTGTCCCATCCTTGTGTCCAAATCCTTCTTCAAAGAAGGAACGTCTTTTACACAATCTGGATGTAGTTCGTGCCCTCAAGTTCTACTTGCAGGCAACTAAAGATTTTCGCCAAACTTCTTCCTTGTTTGTCGTTTACTCTGGACAGAGGAGAGGTCAAAAAGCTTCTGCTACCTCTCTCTCTTTTTGGCTTCGTAGCATAATACGTTTAGCCTATGAGACTGCTGGACAGCAGCCTCCTGAAAGAATTACAGCTCACTCCACTAGAGCTGTGGCTTCCACTTGGGCCTTTAAGAATGAGGCCTCTGTTGAACAGATTTGCAAGGCTGCAACTTGGTCTTCTCTTCATACTTTTTCCAAATTTTACAAATTTGACACTTTTGCTTCTTCGGAGGCTATTTTTGGGAGAAAGGTTCTTCAGGCAGTGGTTCCTTCTGTATAATGAGCCTGCCTTTCCCTCCCGTCATCCGTGTACTTTTGCTTTGGTATTGGTATCCCAGAAGTAATGATGACCCGTGGACTGATCACACATAACAGAAGAAAACATAATTTATGCTTACCTGATAAATTCCTTTCTTCTGTTGTGTGATCAGTCCACGGCCCGCCCTGTTTTTAAGGCAGGTAAATATCTTTTAAATTATACTCCAGTCACCACTTCACCCTTGGTTACTCCTTTCTCGTTGATTCTTGGTCGAATGACTGGGACTGACGTAGAGGGGAGGAGCTATATGCAGCTCTGCTGGGTGAATCCTCTTGCATTTCCTGTTGGGGAGGAGTTATATCCCAGAAGTAATGATGACCCGTGGACTGATCACACAACAGAAGAAAGGAATTTATCAGGTAAGCATAAATTATGTTTTTTTAATCTGAAAAAAGGTTGCAAGTGCATGAAAACGAAATACATGAAATTAGAGCGTATATAAAAAGGCTAATTAAACAATAGACACACACAATTGCAAACAATTATAACAGAAACCATAAACTTACAAAGTGAAATGGGGACTGTGGGAATTCCCAAATCCTCCTCGTGTTCTTTTTTGCTATAAAGTGAAATCAAACACCATTTAGACCCACCCCAGAGGGTAGTTGGATACTGCTCAAGTTACAATATCTTACCTTGGTCTGGTTTTGCCTATTGGATTAGAGATTGTCCTGAGGAAATATCACCCCCTGGTATGTACAGTGTGCCCACTTCATAAAAAAATTCATGACTAAATTATCAGTCCTTAGGCACCAAATATCATGCCCCACAGTTAAACTTGCAGGCATCTTACAACACCTAACATATGTGATTATGAAAAGTTAGAATATTTTCTGCAAGGAGTTCTAATCCAATTTAACATTGCTGGTTATGTAGTGATTGTTCAGAGGCTGGAGTCACTTCCCACACATCAATCCTCCCCCATGCTCGGTTCTAGGCTGTAAAAAATTGGACCGTGTCAAATAAGAAGCCACATAGACCAAAGTATTCCCTTTGAACAGTGATATCACATTTAGCTGCTTTAAAACATTTGGTTACCTCTGTAGTCCCAAGTTTTCTGCATTTGCCCAAAAATGCCTACATAATACAAATGCTGCTATGAATATCCTTTTCAACACATTGCAAATGAGTATATCTGACCTATGGGCCTTTTTCTATTATTCTTTACATCATAATAGGTTAATTATTATAAATGTAGCCAAAAAGTATAAACAGCCTCAAATTGGATCAAATATACTAGTCACATTTGGGGTGTGTGTGTGAGATAACTGTTGCTTCTATAAATCACTATATCATCTAATTGTGACAACCAAACCTGTAAATTGCTTAGAAAATTGACAACTGAAGCTACTTATGTAAAAATATTATGCTAAAAATACCCACCCATAATGATACCAATTCCTATAGAAACCATTTGTGGGGGTTTAAACACAAATGCTAAAATGACATGCTGAAAGAAATTAGCGCATTAGCATTTTGACGTCTCTTTTATTATACATAAAACTAAACTAAACAAAAATTAAAAAATAAAATAAAACTCAATTTGAAAAAGTTGGAATCTGCTGCATTATAATCCAGACTGATAAAATGTTGGTCCTGGTAACCCTAAACTTTTCTATATCTTTTTTGCTTGTTTATTAAATTCAGACTTTTTCTGGGCTCCATCTTGCTGCATCCGCTGTAAACACCAGACTCATGCCATTTTTGGTGAAAACTATCCATTAACATTAATAGTTTCAATCTTCTGAGTTCTGTAAAGTCACTTTTACACAGTAATCCTACATTCCTTGTTTCACGTGCACTGGCTGCCTTATAGGTTATACTGTCACACAGACATAATGTATTGTCTAGCATTTCACACTGTAATGTACGTACTGCTTTATAGGTAACACATTTGTACATTTGGTGTGTGCACGTTTTATATACTGTCACACAGACATAATGTATTGTCTAGCATTTCACACTAATGTACGTACTGCTTTATAGGCAACACATTTGTACATTTGGTGTATACACGTTTTATATACCGTCCCCTGTCTGTGTACTGCTCATGCTTTCTATTATATGTCAGTGAGCTGAAACAGATAACTTTGCTTACTCCTTTCCCTGAAGGTTTATTAAAAGCTATCCTTGATGCTTGGGGCATAGTGTTGCATTTTTTACACACACTGAACATTTTTTTAGCTAGGCTATACTGGGCCCAGCAACGCAGGGGTTAAAGGTACATGAAAACCACATTTTTTTTTTCTTACATGCTTCAGACAGAACAGGTGATTTTAAACAACTTTTTCATTTTACTTCTAGCATCTAATTTATTTTGTTCTCTTTGTATTCTTTGTTAAAAAGGATACCTAGGTAGGCTCAGGAGCTACTGATTGGTGGCTGCACATATGTCTCATGTTAACTCGCTGATGTTGTTCAACTAGCTTCCAGTGGTGCATTGCTGCTTCTTCAACAAAGGATACAAAGAGAATTAGGGAAATTTGATTATAGAAGTAAATTGGAAAATTGTTTAAAATTGTATGATTTGAATCATGAAAGAAACATTTTGTGTTTCATGTCCCTTTAAGTTGATAAAACATGCAGCATTTAACATGCTGCTGCATTGTAAAAAGTTGTGTTACTTCTCAGATTCAGCCTATTTCCAACTATTGAGCACAGCCCTAGCGTTCCACCTCTTACTCCTGTAGTGTTTGTTCTGGTGCAGCTTGTGTATGTGTGTGCATAAGCTGGTGTATTGTTCTACTTGTATTCTGGGAAACCAAGGATCCTGGTCTTTAGGTTCCTTTAAAAATTTGTTCTGAGGCCATTGTTTGTGTCACATCGACGTCTAACATTATAGCTGAATGCCGATTATAGTTATTTCTTCTGAAACCTAAGGGACATGAAACTGTTTTTTTTTTTCTTTTTTCTCTTTGATAGAGAATACAATTAAAAAACAAAAAAATAATTGAATTTGATAGAACATTTTGAGTTTCATGTCCTTATGCATAAAGTATTTGCTTATATGGAGTATGAGGTTTAAGGGACAGTATACACCAATTTTATATAACTGCATGTAATAGACATAGTAACATAGAAGATAAGGTTGAAAAAAGACCGAAGTCCATCGAGTTCAACCTATACAAATCTAAAACACTTACAAAAAGCTCCAGTTAAGCTTAAATAACCCCACTAAAAGGTGACCCATTTAATATTGGCAATCATATCCATGAATTTTGTTTATATACAGAAATATATCCAGACTATTTTTAAATGTATCTAGGGTATTGGCATTCACTACCTCCTATGGTAATGAGTTCCACAATTGTATTGCTCTTACAGTGAAAAAAAGTTTACGTTGCAGGAGATTAAATCTCCTTTCCTCCAACCTTAAATTGTGACCTCTTGTCACAAACAATTTTCTTGGAATAAACAGAGCTTCTGCCATCTCTGTATATGGGCCTTGAATATATAGGAAAACAGACCCAGTTTGGCTAGCCTCTCCTCATAGGTTAAATTCTCCAATCCCCTTATTAGCTTTGTGACCCTTCTCTGAACTTTTTCTGGTTCTGCAATATCTTTTTTTTGCGATTGGTCCCCAGAACTGCACTCCATACTCAAGGCGAGGTCTTATCAGGGATTTATATAATGACAGAATTATGCTTTCCTCCCTTGAATCAATGCCTCTTTTAATACATGCTAGTATCTTATTAGCCTTTGAAGCCGCTGCCCTGCATTGTGCACCCATCTTTAGCTTATTATCTATTACTACTCCCAAATCCCTTTCCTCCTCTGTTTGGCTACTACTAGACACTAATAGACACTACTATACAGAATAATATGCACAGATACTGATCTAAAAATACAGTATAAAACTGTTTAAAAACTTACTTAGAAGCTCCCAGTTTAGCACTGTTGAAAAGGTTAAAAGAACACCCACTAAAAGTGGTTGTATAGCAAAAAAAGCAGAAACTCCCCCCCTCCTTCTGCATATGAAAAGACCCTTAACACACACAGGAGCAAGCTGGAGTAAGTATACATCAGTATTCTTCTAAAACTTTGGGGCTTGGTTAGGAGACTGAAAATCAGCACAATGTTATTTAAAAATAAGCAAAACTATACATTTTTACAAAAAAACAAACAAAACTGTATGGCCTATATAAATGGATCATCTACAAAACATTTATGCAAAGAAAAATCTAGTGATGTTCCTTTAAGGGGGGACCTTGGACACTCAAGTTTCTTTAAAGGAATATGCCTAATAAAAAATGATATGCTCTAATTGGTTAGAGCAGGGCTCAGCAAACCCACTGGCTCCTAGAATTTTAACATCTGGTTCCTTACTTTTTGGGTTGTTCTCCATTTATCTATATATAAATTCTACTGTCTGGCTCCTAAATTATAAACAGATTAGTCGACCACTGGGTTGGAGCATGTCTTTCTTTTCTTTCTTTTCTTTCCTTTGTTTCCTTTCTTTCCTTTCTTTCTTTTCTTTCCTTTGTTTCCTTTCCTTCCCTTTCTTTCTTTTTTTACTAATTCATGTTTGCTATGTGTTTAACACATAGGTAAATCCTGCTTAAAGGGATACTAAACCCAATTTTTTTCTTTCATGATTCAGATAGAGCATGAGATTTTAAGCACCTTTCTAATTTACTCCTATTATCAATTTTTCTTTGTTCTCATGCTATCTTGATTTGAAAAAGCAGTACTGTAAGCTTTAGAGTTGGACCATTTTTTGTTCAGCAATTGGGTAGTACTTGCTGATTTGTGGCTAAATGTAGCAAACCAATCAGCAAGCTCTACCAAGGTACTGAACTAAAAATGGGCCGGCTCCTAACCTTTTATTACTGTCTTTTCAAATCAAGATAACACGAGAACAAAGAAAAATTGATAATAGGAGTAAACTAGAAAGTTGCTTAAAATTGCATGCTCTATCTGAATCATGAAAGAAAAAATGTGGGGTTAGTGTCCTTTTAAGCATTGCTGCTCCCAATTAAAAAAACACCGGCGATTGGAGACTACATGCACCTACCAATCCAGATTGCCTAATTAGCTGTGGTTTATTGTTTTTAAATGGTTTTGTGCTTCGTCAGCTCCACCAGTATTTCTCTTAAGTGTGTTCAGTCCACGGGTCATCCATTACTTATGGGATATATTCTCCTTCCCAACAGGAAGTTGCAAGAGGATCACCCAAGCAGAGCTGCTATATAGCTCCACCCCTCACATGTCATACCCAGTCATTCTCTTGCAAGTCTCAACAAAGGAGGTTGTGAGAGGAGATAGGAGTAACAGTCTTCAATCAAAAGTTTATTATTTTAAAATAGCACCGGAGTGTGCTGTTTGTTCTCTCAGGCAGTATTTAGAAGAAGAATCTGCCTGCATTTTTTCTATGATCTTAGCAGACGTAACTAAGATCCACTGGCTGTTCTCGCACATTCTGAGGAGTGGGGTAACTTCAGAGAAGGGAATAGCATGCGGGGTCCGCCGCAAATGAGGTATGTGCAGTAAAATATTTTCTAGGAATGGAATTGACTATGAAAACACTGCTGTTACCCATATGACGTAAGTACAGCCTTTAATGCAGTAGTAGCGACTGGTATCAGGCTGATAAATGTATGCGCAGTTGAGTTATTTTCTAGGGACTAGAATTTAACTTTAAATACTGTTAGTACTGAAATAAATGTATGAGCCTTAACTGCAGTAGAAGCGACTGGTAGCAGGCTTAGTGATAACTTTGCATAACACTGGAAAGTTGTTTTTTAAAATGTTTACTGGCATGTTATTCGTTTTGTGAGGTACTTTGGTGATAAATCTTTTTGGGCATGATTTTTTTCCACATGGCTAATGTATATTTCTGCATAGACACCGTTATATCAGGTCTCCCACTGTTGTGATATGAGTGGGAGGGACCTTTTTTTTTAGTGCCTTGTTGCGCAGTTAAAATTTTAGCACAGTCTTCCTGCTTCTTCCTCTTTGATCCAGGACGTCTCCAAAGAGCTCAGGGGTCTTCAAAATTCATTTTTTTGAGGGAGGTAATCAGTCACAGCAGACCTGTGACAGTGTGTTTGACTGTGAGAAACACGTTAAATCTTAAATTGATTATCCGTTTTGGGTATTGAGGGGTTAATCATCCTTTCTTTCATGTAATTAGCAAGAGTCCATGAGCTAGTGACGTATGGGATATACATTCCTACCAGGAGGGGCAAAGTTTCCCAAACCTTAAAATGCCTATAAATACACCCCTCACCACACCCACAATTCAGTTTTACAAACTTTGCCTCCTATGGAGGTGGTGAAGTAAGTTTGTGCTAGATTCTACGTTGATATGCGCTCCGCAGCAAGTTGGAGCCCGGTTTTCCTCTCAGCGTGCAGTGAATGTCAGAGGGATGTGAGGAGAGTATTGCCTATTTGAATGCAGTGATCTCCTTCTACGGGGTCTATTTCATAGGTTCTCTGTTATCGGTCGTAGAGATTCATCTCTTACCTCCCTTTTCAGATCGACGATATACTCTTATATATACCATTACCTCTGCTGATTCTCGTTTCAGTACTGGTTTGGCTTTCTACAAACATGTAGATGAGTGTCCTGGGGTAAGTAAATCTTATTTTCTGTGACACTCTAAGCTATGGTTGGGCACTTTGTTTATAAAGTTCTAAATATATGTATTCAAACATTTATTTGCCTTGACTCAGAATGTTCAACTTTCCTTATTTTTCAGACAGTCAGTTTCATATTTGGGATAATGCATTTGAATTAATCATTTTTTCTTACTTTCAAAAATTTGATTTTTTTTCCTGTGGGCTGTTAGGCTCGCGGGTGCTGAAAATGCTTCATTTTATTGCGTCATTCTTGGCGCGGACTTTTTTGGCGCAAAAATTATTTTCCGTTTCCGGCGTCATACGTGTCGCCGGAAGTTGCGTCATTTTTTGACGTTATTTTGCGCCAAAAATGTCGGCGTTCCGGATGTGGCGTCATTTTTGGCGCCAAAAGCATTTAGGCGCCAAATAATGTGGGCGTCTTATTTGGCGCTAAAAAATAAGGGCGTCGCTTTTGTCTCTTCATTATTTAAGTCTTATTTTTTCATTGCTTCTGGTTGCTAGAAGCTTGTTTTTTGGCATTTTTTCCCATTCCTGAAACTGTCATTTAAGGAATTTGATCAATTTTGCTTTATATGTTGTTTTTTCTCTTACATATTGCAAGATGTCTCACGTTGCATCTGAGTCAGAAGATACTACAGGAAAATCGCTGTCCAGTGCTGGAGCTACCAAGCTAAGTGTATCTGCTATAATTTTTGGTATCTGTTTCTCCAGCTGTTGTTTGTATTGCATGTCATGTCAAACTTATTAATGCAGATAAAATTTCCTTTAGTACTGTTACATTACCTGTTGCTGTTCCGTCAACATCTAATTTTCAGAGTGTTCCTGATAAACATAAGAGATTTTATTTTTTAAATCCATTAAGAAGGCTATGTCTGTTATTTCTCCTTCTAGTTTACATAAAAGTCTTTTAAAACTTCTCTTTTTTCAGATGAATTTTTAAATGAACATCATCATTCTGATACTGATAATGGTTCTTCTGGTTCAGAGGTTTCTGTCTCAGAGGTTGATGCTGATAAATCTTTGTATTTGTTCAAGATGGAATTTATTCGTTCTTTATTTAAAGAAGTATTAATTGCATTAGAAATAGAGGATTCTGGTCCTCTTGATACTAAATCTAAACGTTTAAATAAGGTTTTTAAATCTCCTGTAGTTATTCCAGAAGTGTTTATTCTCCCTGATGCTATTTCTGAAGTAATTTCCAGGGAATGGAATAATTTGGGTAATTCTTTTACTCCTTCTAAACGTTTAAGCAATTATATCCTGTGCCATCTGACAGATTAGAGTTTTTTTGGGACAAAATCCCTAAGGTTATGGGGCTGTCTCTACTCCTGCTAAATGTGCTACTATTCCTACGGTAGATAGTAATTCATTTTAAGGATCCTTTAGATAGGAAAATTGAATCCTTTCTAAGAAAAGCTTACTTATGTTCAGGTAATCTTCTTAGACCTGCTATATTTTTAGCGGATGTTGCTGCAGCTTCAACTTTTTGGTTAGAAGCTTTAGCGCAACAAGTAACAGATCATAATTTTATAGCATTATTATTATTCTATAACATGCTAATAATTTTATTGGTGATACCATCTTTTGATATCATTAGAGTTGATGTCAGGTATATGTCTCTAGCTATTTTAGCTAGAAAAGCTTTATGGATTAAACTTGGAATGCTGATATGTCTTCTAAGTCACTTTGCTTTCCTTTTCTTTCCAGGGTAATAAATTATTATTTCATCGGTTTCTGGAAGGAAGGGAACTTTTTTACCAAAGGATAAAAAATCTAAGGTAAATTTAGGTCTAATATTCATTTTTCGTTCCTTTCCTCACAATAAGGAACAAAAGCCTGATCCTTCATCCTCAGGAGCGGTATCAGTTTGGAAACTATTTCCAGTTTGGAATATATCCAAGCCTTATAGAAAACCTATAGCCAGCTCCTAAGTACCCATGAAGGTGCGGACCTTATTCCAGCTCAGCTGGTATGGGGCAGATTACGTTTTCTTCAAAGAAATTTTGATTAATTCCGTTCTCAATTTCTGGTTTTAGAACATTGTTTCAGAAAGGTACAGAATTGGCTTCAAGTTAAGGCCTCCTGCTAAGAGATTTTTTTCTTTCCCGTGTCCCAGTTAACACAGCAAAGGCTCAGCATTTCTGAAATGTGTTTCAGATCTAGAGTTGGCTGGAGTAATTATGCCAGTTCCAGTTCTGGAACAGGGGCTGGGGTTTTATTTTATCTCTTCATTGTACCAAAGAAGGTCAATTCCTTCAGACCAGTTCCGGATCTATCAATATTGAATCGTTATGTAAGGATTCCAACATTCAGTTTCTGTAGGACTGTCCTGCCTTTTGTTTAGCAAGGGCATTATATGTCTACAATAGATTTACAGGATGTGTATCTACATATTCCGATTCATCCAGATCACTTTTAGTGTCTGAGATTCTCTTTTTAGACAAGCATTACCAGTTTTGTGGCTCTAGCCTCAGTTCCAAGAATTTTTTTCAAAGGTTCTCGGTGCCCTTCTTTCTGTAATCAGAGAACAGGGTTTTGGTATTTCCTTATTGGACGATATCTGGGTACTTGCTCAGTCTTCTCATTTTCGAAGAATCTCATACGAATCGTGTTGTTTCTTCAAGTTCATGGTTGGAGGATCAATTTACCAATCAGTTCATTGATTCCTCAGACAAGGGTAACCTTTTTAGGTTTCTAGAATAGATTCAGTGTCTATGACTCTGTCCTTGTCAGACAAGAGAAGTTTAACATTGATTTCAGCTTGTCAAAACCTTCAGTCACAATCATTCCCTTTGGTAGCCTTATGCATGGAAATTTTAGGTCTTAGGACTGCCGCATCAGATGCGATCTCCTTTGCTCGTTTTCACATGCGACCTCTTCAGCTCTGTATGCTGAACCAATGGTGCAGGGATTACTCAAAGATATCTCACTTAATATCTTTAAACCGATTATACGACACTCTCTGACATGGTGGACAGATCACCATCGTTTAGTTCAGGGGGCTTCTTTGTTCTTCCGACCTGGACTATAATCTCAACAGATGCAAGTCTTACAGGTTGGGGAGCTGTGTGGGGGTATCTGACAGCACAAGGGGTTTGGGGAATCTCAGGAGGTGAGATTTCCGATCAATATTTTGGAACTCCGTGCAATTTCAGAGCTCTTCAGTCTTGGCCTCTTCTGAAGAGAGAGTTGTTCATTTGTTTTCAGATAGACAATGTCACAACTGTGGCATACATCAATCATCAAGGAGGGACTCACAGTCCTCTGGCTATGAAAGAAGTATCTCGAATTTTGGTTTGGGCGGAATCCAGCTCCTGTCTAATCTCTGCGGTTCATATCCCAGGTATGGACAATTGGAAAGCGGATTATCTCAGTCGCCAAACGTTGCACCTGGGCGAATGGTCTTCACCCAGAGGTATTTCCTCAGATTGTTCAAATGTGGGAACTTCCAGAAATAGATCTGATGGCTTCTCATCTAAACAAGAAACTTCCCTGGTATCTGTCCGGATCCAGGGATCCTCGGGCGGAGGCAGTGGATGCATTATCTCTTCCTTACAAGTGTCATCCTGCCTATATCTTTCCGCCTCTAGTTCTTCTTCCAAGGGTATTCTCCAATATTCTAGGAATGCTCGTTTGTCCTGCTGGTAGCTCCAGCATGGCCTCACAGGTTTTGGTATGCGGATCTTGTCCGGATGGCCTCTTGCCAGCTGTGGACTCTTCCGTTAAGACCAGTCTTTCTGTCTCAAGGTTCTTTTTTCCATCAGGATCTCAAAACCTTAATTTTAAGGTGGGGAGTTTGAACGCTTGATTCTTGGTCAAAGAGGTTTTCTCTGACTCTGTGATTGATACTATGTGACAGGCTCGTAAATCTGTATCTAGAGAGATATATTATAGAGTCTGGAAGACTTATATTTCTTCAGGATGGTTTAGATAAAGGTTTGTCCGCAAGTTTCTTGAAAGACAAATCTCTGCTCTTTCTGTTCTTTTTCACAGAAGGATTACTAATCTTCCTGATATTCTTTGTTTTGTACAAGCTTTGGTTCGTATAAAACCTGTCATTAAGTCAATTTCTCCTCCTTGGAGTTTGAATTTGGTTCTGGGGGCTCTTCAAGCTCCTCCTTTTGAACCCATGCATTTTTTGGTCATTATATTACTTTCTTGGAAAGTTTTGTTTCTTTTGGCCATCTCTTCTGCCAGAAGAGTCTCTGAATTATCTAATTTTTTTTTTTTTTTTGTGAGTCTCCTTTTCTGATTTTGCATCAGGATAAGGAGGTGCTGCAAACTTCTTTTGAATTTTTTTACCTAAGGTTGTGAATTCTAACAACATTAGTAGAGAAATTGTGGTTCCTTCATTATGTCCTAATCCTATGAATTCTAAGGAGAAATCATTGCATTCTTTGGATGCTGTTAGAGCTTTGTAATATTATGTTGAAGCTATTAAGTCTTTCCGAAAGACTTCTAGTCTATTTGTCATCTTTTCCGGTTCTAGAAAAGACCAGAAAGCTTCTGCCATTTCTTTGGCATCTTGGTTGAAATCTTTATTTCATCATGCCTATGTTGAGTCGGGTAACACTCCGCCTCAAAGGATTACAGCTCATTCTACTAGGTTAGTTTCTACTTCCTGGGCGTTTAAGAATGAAGCTTCGGTTGATCAGATTTGCAAAACAGCAATTTGGTCCTCTTTGCATACTTTTACTAAATTCTACCATTTTGTTGTGTTTTCTTCTTCTGAAGCAGTTTTTGGTAGAAACGTACTTCAGGCAGTGGTTTCAGTTTGAATCTTCTGCTTATGTTTTTTCATTAAAAATTTTATTCTGGGTGTGGATTATTTTCAGCAGGAATTGGCTGTCTTTATTTTATCCCTCCCTCTCTAGTGACTCTTGTGTGGAAAGATCCACATCTTGGGTAATCATTATCCCATACGTCACTAGCTCATGGACTCTTGCTAATTACATGAAAGAAAACATAATTTATGTAAGAACTTACCTGATAAATTCATTTCTTTCATATTAGCAAGAGTCCATGAGGCCCGCCCTTTTTTGTGGTGGTTTTGATTTTTTTTTTTGTATAAAGCACAATTATTCCAATTCCTTATTTTATATGCTTTCGCACTTTTTTCTTATCACCCCACTTCTTGGCTATTCGTTAAACTGAATTGTGGGTGTGGTGAGGGGTGTATTTATAGGCATTTTCAGGTTTGGGAAACTTTGCCCCTCCTGGTAGGAATGTATATCCCATACGTCACTAGCTCATGGACTCTTGCTAATATGAAAGAAATGAATTTATCAGGTAAGTTCTTACATAAATTATGTTTTTGCTAATGGGTGCAATCCTCTGCTAATTTCATACATTTACTGTTTAAAATTGGTTGCTATAACCGTATTAGTTCATTGTTATTTCAACTGTGACAGTTTTTTTGTGTTTTTAAAAGCGCTGCAGCGTTTTTTATATTGCTTGTAAACTTATTGAAAGAAATTTCCAAGCTTGATAGCTTCATTGCTAGTCTGTTTCAACATGTCTAACATAGATGAATCTGCTTGCTCATTATGTTTAAAGGCCAATGTGGAGCCCAATAGAAATATGTGTACCAATTGTATTGATGTTACTTTAAATAAAAGTCGGTCTTTACCGGTAAAGAAATTATCACCAGACAACGAGGGGGAAGTTATGCCGTCTAACTCTCCTCACGTGTCAGTACCTTCGCCTCCCGCTCAGGAGGTGCGTGAGATTGTGGCGCCAAGCACATCAAGGCCCTTACAAATCACTTTACAAGATATGGCTAATGTTATGAAAGAAGTATTATCTAATTTGCCTGAGTTAAGAGGCAAGCGCGATAGCTCTGGTTTAAGGACAGAGCGCGCTGATGATATGAGGGCCATGTCTGACACTGCGTCACAATTTGCAGAACATGAGGACGAAGAGCTTCATTCTGTGGGTGACGGATCTGATCCAGGGAGACTGGATTCAGAAATATCAAATTTTAAATTTAAGCTTGAGAACCTCCGTGTATTACTAGGGGAGGTATTAGCGGCTCTGAATGATTGCGACACGGTTGCAATCCCAGAGAAATTATGTAGGCTGGATAAATACTATGCGGTACCGGTGTGTACTGATGTTTTTCCTATACCTAAAAGGCTTACAGAGATTATTAACAAGGAGTGGGATAAACCCGGTGTGCCTTTTTCCCCTCCTCCGATATTTAGAAAAATGTTCCCAATAGACGCCACCACACAAGACTTATGGCAGACGGTCCCTAAGGTGGAGGGAGTAGTTTCTACTTTAGCCAAGCGTACCACTATTCCGGTGGAGGATAGTTGTGCTTTCTCAGATCCAATGGATAAAAAATTAGAAGGTTACCTTAAGAAAATGTTTGTTCAACAAGGTTTTATATTACAGCCCCTTGCATGCATTGCGCCCGTCACTGCTGCAGCGGCTTTCTGGTTTGAGTCTCTGGAAGAGGCTATTCGCACAGCACCATTGGATGAGACTTTGAACAAGCTTAAAGCCCTTAAGCTAGCTAATGCATTTGTTTCGGATGCCGTTGTGCATTTAACCAAACTAACGGCTAAGAACTCCGGATTCGCCATTCAGGCGCGCAGAGCGCTATGGCTTAAATCCTGGTCAGCAGATGTAACTTCTAAATCTAAATTGCTTAATATTCCTTTCAAAGGGCAAACCTTATTCGGGCCCGGCTTGAAGGAGATTATTGCTGACATTACTGGAGGTAAGGGTCACACCCTTCCTCAGGACAGGGCCAAATCAAAGGCCAAACAGTCTAGTTTTCGTGCCTTTCGTAATTTCAAGGCAGGAGCAGCATCAACTTCCTCTGCTCCAAAACAGGAAGGAACTGCTGCTCGTTACAGACAGGGTTGGAAAAGCAACCAGTCCTGGAACAAGGGCAAGCAGGCCAGAAAGCCTACTTCTGCCCCTAAGACAGCATGAAGAGAGGGCCCCCTATCCGGAAACGGATCTGGTGGGGGGCAGACTTTCTCTCTTCGCCCCCGCCTTGGGCAAGAGATGTCCAGGATCCCTGGGCGTTGGAGATTATATCTCAGGGATACCTTCTGGACTTCAAAGCTTCTCCTCCACAAGGGAGATTTCATCTTTCAAGGTTATCAGCAAACCAAATAAGGAAAGAGGCTTTTCTTCACTGTGTACAAGACCTCCTAGTAATGGGGGTGATCCACCCAGTTCCGCGGACGGAACAAGGGCAAGGATTTTACTCAAATCTGTTTGTGGTTCCCAAGAAAGAGGGAACCTTCAGACCAATCTTGGACCTAAAAATCTTAAACAAATTCCTAAGAGTTCCATCATTCAAAATGGAGACTATTCGAACCATCCTACCCATGATCCAAGAGGGTCAGTATATGACCACAGTGGACTTAAAGGATGCCTACCTTCACATACCGATTCACAAAGATCATTATTGGTTTACCTTTCTAGACAGGCATTACCAGTTTGTAGCTCTTCCCTTCGGGTTAGCTACGGCCCTGAGAATTTTTACAAAGGTTCTGGGCTCGCTTCTGGCGGTACTAAGACCGCGAGGCATAGCGGTGGCTCCGTACTTAGACGACATTCTGATACAAGCGTCAAGTTTTCAAAATGCAAAGTCTCATACAGAGATAGTTCTAGCATTTCTGAGGTCGCATGGGTGGAAAGTGAACATGGAAAAGAGTTCTCTGTTACCACTCACAAGGGTTCCCTTTCTAGGGACTCTTATAGATTCTGTAGAGATGAAGATTTACCTGACGAAGTCCAGGTTATCAAAAATCCTAAATGCTTGCCGTGTCCTTCATTCCATTCCAAGCCCATCAGTAGCTCAGTGCATGGAAGTAATCGGCTTAATGGTCGCGGCAATGGACATAGTGCCATTTGCGCGCCTGCATCTCAGACCGCTGCAATTATGCATGCTGAGTCAGTGGAATGGGGATTACTCAGATCTGTCCCCTTTACTAAATCTGGACCAGGAGACCAGAGATTCTCTTCTCTGGTGGTTGTCTCGGATTCATCTGTCCAAGGGAATGACTTTTCGCAGACCAGATTGGACGATTGTAACAACAGATGCCAGCCTTCTAGGCTGGGGCGCAGTCTGGAATTCCCTGAAGGCTCAGGGATCATGGACTCAGGAGGAGAAACTCCTTCCAATAAACATTCTGGAATTAAGAGCGATATTCAATGCTCTTCTAGCTTGGCCTCAGTTAGCAACACTGAGGTTCATCAGATTTCAGTCGGACAACATCACGACTGTGGCTTACATCGATCATCAAGGGGGAACCAGGAGTTCCCTAGCGATGTTAGAAGTCTCAAAGATAATTCGCTGGGCAGAGTCTCACTCTTGCCATCTGTCAGCGATCTACATCCCAGGCGTGGAGAACTGGGAGGCGGACTTTCTAAGCCGCCAGACCTTTCACCCGGGGGAGTGGGAACTTCACCCGGAGGTATTTGCTCAACTGATTCTTCGTTGGGGCGAACCGGAACTGGATCTCATGGCTTCTCGCCAGAACGCCAAGCTTCCTCGTTACGGATCCAGGTCCAGGGACCCGGGAGCGGTGCTGGTAGATGCACTAGCAGCCCCTTGGGTTTTCAACATGGCTTATGTGTTCCCACCGTTTCCGTTGCTGCCTCGTCTGATTGCCAGGATCAAACAGGAGAGAGCATCGGTGATTTTGATAGCGCCTGCGTGGCCACGCAGGACCTGGTATGCAGACCTAGTGGACATGTCGTCCTGTCCACCATGGTCTCTGCCTCTGAGGCAGGACCTTCTACTTCAGGGTCCTTTCAAACATCCAAGCCTATTTTCTCTGAGGCTGACTGCATGGAGATTGAACGCTTGATTCTATCAAAGCGTGGTTTCTCAGAGTCGGTTATTGATACATTGATACAGGTTCGTAAACCGGTTACCAGAAAAATTTACCATAAGATATGGCGTAAATATTTACATTGGTGTGAATCCAAGAGTTACTCATGGAGTAAGGTTAGTTCGTTAAAGGGACAGATTTCTGCTCTGTCTATTCTTTTTCACAAACGTCTGGCAGAGAACCCAGACGTCCAGGCTTTTTGTCAGGCTTTGGCTAGGATTAAGCCTGTGTTTAAATCTGTTGCTCCTCCGTGGAGCTTAAACTTGGTTCTTAAAGTTCTTCAGGGTGTTCCGTTTGAACCCCTTCATTCCATTGATATTAAGCTTTTATCTTGGAAAGTTCTGTTTTTGATGGCTATTTCCTCGGCTCGGAGAGTCTCTGAGTTATCTGCCTTACATTGTGACTCTCCTTATCTGATTTTTCATTCAGACAAGGTAGTTTTGCGTTCTAAACCTGGGTTTTTACCTAAGGTTGTTTCTAATAGGAATATCAATCAGGAGATTGTTGTTCCATCATTATGTCCTAACCCTTCTTCAAAGAAGGAACGTCTTTTGCATAATCTGGACGTAGTCCGTGCCCTGAAGTTCTACTTACAGGCAACTAAGGATTTTCGACAAACTTCTTCTCTGTTTGTCGTTTATTCTGGACAGAGGAGAGGTCAAAAGGCTTCGGCCACCTCTCTCTCTTTTTGGCTTCGTAGCATAATACGTTTAGCCTATGAGACTGCTGGACAGCAGCCCCCTGAAAGAATTACAGCTCATTCCACTAGAGCTGTGGCTTCCACCTGGGCCTTTAAGAATGAGGTCTCTGTTGAACAGATTTGCAAGGCTGCAACTTGGTCTTCACTTCATACCTTTTCAAAATTTTACAAATTTGACACTTTTGCTTCTTCGGAGGCTGTTTTTGGGAGAAATGTTCTACAGGCAGTGGTTCCTTCCGTTTAAGTTCCTGCCTTGTCCCTCCCATCATCCGTGTACTTTAGCTTTGGTATTGGTATCCCATAAGTAATGGATGACCCGTGGACTGAACACACTTAACAAGAGAAAACATAATTTATGCTTACCTGATAAATTTATTTCTCTTGTAGTGTGTTCAGTCCACGGCCCGCCCTGTCTTTTTTTGAGGCAGTTCTAAATTTTAATTAAAACTCCAGTCACCACTGCACCCTATAGTTTCTCCTTTCTCGTCTTGTTTCGGTCAAATGACTGGATATGACATGTGAGGGGTGGAGCTATATAGCAGCTCTGCTTGGGTGATCCTCTTGCAACTTCCTGTTGGGAAGGAGAATATATCCCATAAGTAATGGATGACCCGTGGACTGAACACACTACAAGAGAAATAAATTTATCAGGTAAGCATAAATTATGTTTTTGCATTGAATCTTTCAGAAAACCCTTTTGAGCAGCATTTTGCACAATATTTTTTTAGACAGTCTTTAAATACCCATTTTGGCTTCATTTGAAGGGCAGATCTTGGTTGTTTGGACAGTTCTTTTTCAGTGTTTATATTTTTGTGTATGCTCAATACACAAAGCAATTAACACAATCTTGGTTTTATCCTGGTCATTAAAGGGATATGAAACCCAAAATGTTTCTTTTTTTTATGATCCTGATAAAGCATGCAATATTAAACAACTTTCTAATTTACTTCTAATATAAAATTTTCTTCGTTGGTAGCTTTTGTTAAAAAGCAGGGACTTATGCTTAGGAGCCGGCTCATTTCTGGAGCACAATATGGCAGTAGTTTTGCAAGAATGTTATCAAGAGCACTAGAGGGCAGCACTATTTACTATCATGTAGTGCACCAGATGCCTACCTAGGTATCTCTTTAACAAAGAATGTCATAGGAACAAAGCAAAAATGATATTATAAGGATATTGGAAACTTTTTTTTTTTTAAATTGTATGCACTGTCTGACTCACAAAAGAAAATTTTTTGGTTTAATATCCCTTTAAACACATTGTGTTGTTAATAAGTTCCTGCCCCGTACTCTAAACCCAAAAAGCATTGCATCTCCCAAGCAAGACATGACCAATGATTGCTGTTTTTGTAAGGATAATCCTATATTTATTTATTCAGTTTTTCCTAATTTTATAAAACAGTATTTCTTCATTAAATCTTTCCTCTTGTATAAAGTCTGCTGGCGCTGTGCCATTTAGTCTTTTATTCATGATGATACAGTTGTGCAAATTTGCATCATTCACCTTCCTGCCATGCCAGCTTAAGAGATGAATATATAAGGCTTCCTCTCATTCTTCAGGTTTCCCCCAGGGATTCAGACACTGGCCTCTGTAGAAGCAGTCGTCATTCTTCAGTTAGTGACTTTTCATCTTTCGTCGTGTTCAGGGATTAAAGGGATAGTTTACTCAAAAAATGTCTCCCCTTTAATTTGTTCCCAATGATCCACTTTACCTGCTGGAGTGTATTAAATTGATTACAAGTATTTCTATTACCCTTATATTAGCATTTGAAATAGTTTATTTAGCCTGTGGTATCCACCCATTCTGAAAGTTTTTGGCCTCAAGACCAAGCTGTGTTAACACAACATAGAAGACATAAAGTAATAAATGTTAATTTTCCATTGTTCTCTCCAAGTTTTGGTGATTGGTTTATGGACAGATATAAGCTAAAGAAGCATGTATATGTACACAATGTGATAAAGTAATGAGATCTTATGATACCTACAAGCTCAACCCATTTTATTCCCTCAAACCTCTCCGCTCATCCTTCTCCTCCTTTGCATGCCCTGACCAATCTATCTGCCACTATAATTCCACCCTTACATCCGTCATTGACAATCTTGCCCCTTTTACCATAGCTCGGAAATCAAACACTCATCCTCAGCCCTGGCATACTCCTCTGACATGATACCTACGCAGATGTTCCCGTACTGCTGAGCGGCACTGGAGAAAATCTAGTTTAGAGTTCAGCTGATTTTCAACATTACAAATTTATCTTGAACTCCTACTACTCTGCCCTTAATTTCCATAAGCAACACTATTTCTCTACTCTTATCTCTAATCTTTCTTCAAACCCAAAACGTTTGTTCTCCACTTTCAATACTCTTCTCCACCCTCCCCCACCTCCTAATACAACTTCTCTGTTAGCTCAAGACTTTGCCAACCACTTCATTAACAAATCTACTCCATTAGAAGTGAAATCAGCTCTCAACATAATTCCATTCTCTCACTCCCTCAAATGCTCTCGATCAACCACAACCCACATAACCTTAAACTTAGCTCATTCTCCCCTGTTACTGAGGAAGAAGTTTCGGCACTTATTCTGTGCTCTCACCTCACTACCTGTCCCCTTGACCCTATCCCCTCACAGCTACTCCCCTCCCTCTCTGCCACCCTTACCACTATACTCACACACACTTTCAACCTCTCCCTCAGCACCGGTATATTTCCCTCATCGCTGAAACATGCACTGGTCACACCTATCCTCGAAAACCCTTCCCTTGATCCTACCTCCCCATTTAACTACCGCCCTATTTCCCTCCTCCCTCTTGCATCAAAGCTTCTCGAAAAACTAGCTTATGCATGCCTATCCCATTTCCTTACAATAAACTCCCTCCTTGACCCATTGCAATCTGGATTTCGTCCCCATCACTCCACAGAGACAGCAATTGTTAAGGTTACCAACGACCTACTTACATCAAAAGGCCACTTCTCTCTGCTTATCCTCCTTGATCTGTCCGCAGCCTTTGACACTGTTGACCACCCTCTCTTGCTCCAAACCCTCCAATCCTTCGGCATATGTGACATAGCCCTCTCGTGGCTCTCTTCCTACCTGTCAAACCGTACCTTTAGTATAGCCTACTCTGGGGCCTCCTCTGCCCCGTCACCACTTTCTGTCGGAGTACCGCAAGGCTCTGTCCTCGTTCCCCTTCTCTTCTCAATCTACACGTCATCACTAGGTTCCCTAATAAAGTGCCACGGTTTACAATATCATTTGTATGCCGATGACACCCAAATCTACTTCTCTGCACCAGACCTTTCTCCTTCCTTGCTAACCTGTGTCACTAACTGTCTTTCTCACATCTCCAACTGGATGTCCTCTCACTACCTCAAACTAAATCTCTCCAAAACTGAGCTCCTTATTTTCCCCCCTTCTTCTAAACTCTCCACCCCCAATCTCTCTATAACTGTCGACATTTCAATCATTACACCTACCCCGCATGCCCAATGTCTCGGGGTCACATTTGACTCAGATCTTTCTTTCACTCCTCACATTCAGTCATTGGCTAAAGCCTGCCACTTCCACCTTAAAAACATCTCTAAAATTAGACACTTCCTTACACAAGACACAACTAAGATTTTAATCCACTCTCTCACCCTTTCCCGCCTCGACTGCTGCAACTCTGTCCTCTCTGGTCTCCCCACCTACCGCCTAGCTCCTTCACAATCCATAATGAATGCCTCTGCCAGACTCATCTTCCTTACACATTGCTCTTCATCTGCTACACCTCTCTGCCAATCTCTTCACTGGCTTCCTCTTGCCTCTAGGATCAAACACAAAATTCTCACTCTGACATACAAAGCCCTCAACTGCACTGCTCCCCCCTATATCTCAGACCTTGTCTCCAGATACTCTCCCTCCCGTCCCCTTCGCTCTGCTCACAACCTCCTACTCTCCTCCTCTCTTGTCACCTCATCACACTCCCGTTTACAGGACTTCTCCAGACTGGCTCCCATCTTGTGGAACTCTCTGCCTCGCTCCACAAGACTCTCTTCTAGTTTTAAAAGCTTCAAGTGCTCCCTAAAGACTCTACTGTTCAGGGATGCATACAACCTACGCTAACCTTTTTTTATACCAGTTCCTCTCCTCCATTGCTATCCCCTGAACCCCCTTAGCATGTAAGCCTAAGAGTCCAGCCGTTTGTAGATCACCTTCTCAACAGCTGACTACAACAGTGCAACTCTTGGCAGGGCCCTCTACCCATTTGATCCCTATAATTGTTTTGTTGTACTCCGTCTTTGTTTATATCGCTGCAGAATCTGTTGGCGCTCTACAAATAACCAATAATAATATTAATTATTAGGTTATGGCTTCAAACACAAAATCAGCTAATTCATATACACAAATAAGCCTTAAAAAAGCAAATCTCATACATTTTATACTCTGCAGCTGGTGAAAAGAGGAATTGGAAACACATTAAGGGAAAAACAACTTTATGGTATACTGTCCCTTTAAGCTATGCGCTAGAATTCTGTAATGCCAGGACAAAGGGTGAAAGGGAGTTTACTATTTTATTGCAATATCAGGTACTTTTTTTTTTCTTTTCTGCTCTAAACCTGAGTTCTGTAGATCTGGGTTAATATTTATTTAAAGGGACAGTCAAGTCAAAATTAAACTTTCAGAGAAAACAATTTGAGACAACTTTTCAAACTCAATTCAATTATCTAAATATGCACAATATTTTTATATGTACACTTTCTGAGGCACCGGCTCCTACTGAGCATGTGCAAGATTCACAAGAATAATTCATTTGCTATGCATGCTATGTGAAAAGGGCTCAGTTTGTTTTTAAATGGTATTTTATAGACCATCCCTTACTGGTGAATGTGCTTCATTTGGTTGGATTATGTTAAAGGGACATGAAACCCAAAACATTTCTTTCATGATTCAGATAGTGAATAAAATTTTAAATTTTTTTCAAATTTACTTCTATTATCTACTTTGCTTTGTTCTCTTGGTATCTCCTGTTGAAATGCATATGTAGATAGGCTCAGGAGCTGGGAGCTAGCTGCTGTTTTTTGGCAATTATTAATGGCTTATTGATGTGTTTTGCTTGCTACCAGTAGTGCATTGATGCTCTTTTAATAAAAGATGCGTAGAGAATGAAGCTAAATTGATAATAGAAGTAAATTGGAAAGTTGTTTGTATTGTATGTTCTATCTGAATAAGGAAAGAAAAATATTGGGTTTCATGTCCCTTTAAGGATCGTATTATTTAGCATGCTGTTAACAATCAGTCTTGGCTAGGCTAGCTTTCTTTTAATGTGTCCCCCCCCCACTTACCCTGTAATCAAATCATCTGAACGTGTGTGTGTGTGTGTATATATATATATATATATATATATATATATATATATATATATATATATATATATGTGTATACAAGAGTAGATACAGCGCCTATATATCCATTTAAAATATGGGTGGTATATGGGAATATGAATGAGAACTAGAGCTAATTATTAGAAAAATAATAGCAATTAAAAGAATATTAAAAAAAAGATAGATTTTTAGAATCAATTATACTTGAAGAATGATGAATAGATTATGAAACAGTGTTCATATGAGTCTTTAGACAATATATAGTCCGTAGTAAATCTTCATAAGCAGTTGATATCAGTAAATAGATGGTATGTAATACCCTTACCAGATATTACCTCAATCTGATGAGGTAAGTATGCCGCACTGGGGGTATATACAGATGGTAGAATCTTCTCCTTGTATTTAGATGTGGTGCCTCTTGGGTTTTCGTAAGCCTCCTGGAGTATGCAGGGATATGTTTCTGGTTGTAGATAAATCCCTTGTACTTCCCTTGTACTTCCTTTGTGTTGGTAGTTAGCCTCTTGGAGTACCTTTTCTGTCTTGGTATACACTTTATTGCAAGTCTTTTATCACTGGATCATTCAAGTATATTTCACTCCAGTACTTTTCTTCACCACAATGACACACATGTGTCATTGTGGTGAAGAAAAGTACTGGAGTGAAATATACTTGAATGATCCAGTGATAAAAGACTTGCAATAAAGTGTATACCAAGACAGAAAAGGTACTCCAAGAGGCTAACTACCAACACAAAGGAAGTACAAGGGATTTATCTACAACCAGAAACATATCCCTGCATACTCCAGGAGGCTTACGAAAACCCAAGAGGCACCACATCTAAATACAAGGAGAAGATTCTACCATCTGTATATACCCCCAGTGCGGCATACTTACCTCATCAGATTGAGGTAATATCTGGTAAGGGTATTACATACCATCTATTTACTGATATCAACTGCTTATGAAGATTTACTACGGACTATATATTGTCTAAAGACTCATATGAACACTGTTTCATAATCTATTCATCATTCTTCAAGTATAATTGATTCTAAAAATCTATCTTTTTTTTAATATTCTTTTAATTGCTATTATTTTTCTAATAATTAGCTCTAGTTCTCATTCATATTCCCATATACCACCCATATTTTAAATGGATATATAGGCGCTGTATCTACTCTTGTATACACATTTTTCACTTACTGACTGGGACTTCACATCTCAACCAGTACTTGTCTTATATAGCTGCCACTATACCATACACAATACAGACTAGCGCCAACTATAGAGTGCCACTTGTGTCTACCCAGTATACTGAGTGAACACATTTTACTTTCTTATATATATATATATATATATATATATATATATATATATATATATATATATGTATATATATATATGTATGTATGTGTGTGTCACATGATCCATGGCTTTATTTACAAATACAGCCTGATCACTACAAATCTGCAGCTAGCTCACAGTAGTACACTGTTGCTCCTGAGCCTACCTAGCTATGTTTTTCAACAAAGAATACCAAGAGACCAAGCAAAAAATTACCGTAGATAATAGAAGTAAATTGGAAAGTTGCCTGTAATTGCATGCTGTAGCTGACTCTCATAAAAGTTTAATTTTACTGAATTCAAATTCAAACTGACCAAGCCAGGTAATTTGTCTGATACATAGTTTCTGTTCCGTGAGCTTGCTGCTGTGTGTGACACACGGGAGGCAGCGTGACAGCTATGTCTGATGTGTGCACCCGGGGGTAAGGAGGGTGAAGTTACCCCTAAAAAAACCTGCCTGCCCTAGCGCTGCCTTTTTAGCAATGCTTCACTTTCCACCCCTCACAAATCTGCAGCCCTAGGCAAATGATTTGTTTGCATAATATGCCCCTGTATATAATTTATCCTTCACATACATTTAATACAACATGTACAAATCACAAATCTGCAGCCCTAGGCAAATGAGTTGTTTGCATAATATGCCCCTGTATATAATTTATCCTTCACATACATTTAATACAACATGTACAAATCACAAATCTGCAGCCCTAGGCAAATGAGTTGTTTGCATAATACGCCCCTGTATATAATTTATCCTTCACATACATTTAATACAACATGTGCAAATCACACATCTGCAGCCCTAGGCAAATTATTTGTTTGCCTAGGGCATAATACGCCCCTGTATATAATTTATCCTAAACATACATTTAATACAACATGCACAAATGACAAATCTGCAGCCCTAGGCAAATGATTTGTTTGCATAATACGCCCCTGTATATAATTTATCCTTCACATACATTTAATACAACATGTACAAATCACACATCTGCAGCCCTAGGCAAATTATTTGTTTGCATAATACGCCCCTGTATATAATTTATCCTAAACATACATTTAATACAACATGTACAAATCACAAATCTGCAGCCCTAGGCATATGATTTGTTTGCCCAGGGCATAATACGCCCCTGTATATAATTTATCCTTCACATACATTTAATACAACATGTACAAATCACAAATCTGAGTGTCGCCCACAACTAAGCTATAAATATGAGCTCAGTAGGCCATATGATAGGATTCAAAAGTATATTTTATTGATAATGCTCTTAAAATATTTCAACCACATCAACAAGAAGATTTCTGCCCATTTTCAAACCCTTAAACCAGCCACAAGGTTTATTTCTTTTTATAGCCCATTTTTGCAAAGTAGTGTGATGGAAAGAATCTTTATTGTTTTTTTTTTTGTTTTTTTTTTTAAATCTGTTTTGGAGAGGTTGATGTTGCTTAAGGAAAGCTTTGATACATTTAGTAATTGGTTCTCTGATGTTTAGGGGTCCCCTGTTTCATTTACGTTTCAGTAGAATAGTCTTGACCCTGATGTTTTACTTCACCCAAGCTATATAAATCATATGTCTTGTTTTCAAGCAACCCATACCTCCATGGAATTTAAACGTGGCTCTTCAGACTTTAACATTAATCCATGTGGACAAAATCATCTTAAAGTGATAGAAAGCTCAAAATGGAAATGTGCCTGAATGCATTTAAATTTAAAATTTAAGCATTTTTGCAATAATTAGCAAAAACACTTCTAGAAAAAGTTATTACAGATTTTATGCTGCGAGGATCTGTGCACCAGTATTCAAGTTCAGAGAGCTGAAGATGTCCTGTAAAGACGTAATTTGTGTCATAGAAGCCACCACTGACTCTCTGAGCAGGCATGGTGTATGGACCCTCACAGGATATGTGCGTATGCCACAGAAAAACACTAATAACTTTTACTAGAAGCATTTTTGCTAATGGAAGTATATTGCAAAAATGCTTCTATTTCATATTGAAATCCATTCATGCACATTTTCATTTTGACCTTTCTATCCCTTTAAAGGAACAGTCTACTCCAGAATGTTTATTGTTTAGAAAGATAGATAATCCCTTTTATTACCCATTTCCCAGTTTTGCATAACCAACACAGTTAAATTAATATACTTTTTACCTCTGTAATTACCTTGTATCTAAGCCTCTGCAGACTGCAATCAGTGCTGATAACTCCACGGGCATGAGCACAATGTTATCTATATGGCAGGCACACATGATTTAATGCCATCTAGCTGTGAAAAATTGTCAAATGCATTCAGATAAGAGGCGGCCTTTAAGGGCTTACAAATTGGCATATGAGCCTACCTAGGTTTAGCTTTCAACAACGAATACCAAGAGAACAAAGCAAATTTTATGATAAAAGTAAATTGGAAAATTGTTTAAAATTGCATGCCCTATCTAAATCATGACATTTTGATTAGACTGTCCCTTTTAACTATTTAAAAGAAAACCACTTGGGTGGTGACTTGTCTGCAGCATTCCCACAACCACAATGAAAACTAGTACAAAAAAATATTCAGATTCATAATATTTTGTTTGTGTCCTAGATTTTGAACAAATATATCAAGCCTTGACTGCTGTATACAGGGAGTGCAGAATTATTAGGCAAGTTGTATTTTTGAGGATTAATTTTATTATTGAACAACAACCATGTTCTCAATGAACCCAAAAAACTCATTAATATCAAAGCTGAATAGTTTTGGAAGTAGTTTTTAGTTATAGCTATTTTAGGGGGATATCTGTGTGTGCAGGTGACTATTACTGTGCATAATTATTAGGCAACTTAACAAAAAACAAATATATACCCATTTCAATTATTTATTTTTACCAGTGAAACCAATATAACATCTCAACATTCACAAATATACATTTCTGACATTCAAAAACAAAACAAAAACAAATCAGTGACCAATATAACCACCTTTCTTTGCAAGGACACTCAAAAGCCTGCCATCCATGGATTCTGTCAGTGTTTTGATCTGTTCACCATCAACATTGCGTGCAGCAGCAACCACAGCCTCCCAGACACTGTTCAGAGAGGTGTACTGTTTTCCCTCCTTGTAAATCTCACATTTGATGATGGACCACAGGTTCTCAATGGGGTTCAGATCAGGTGAACAAGGAGGCCATGTCATTAGATTTTCTTCTTTTATACCCTTTCTTGCCAGCCACGCTGTGGAGTACTTGGACGCGTGTGATGGAGCATTGTCCTGCATGAAAATCATGTTTTTCTTGAAGGATGCAGACTTCTTCCTGTACCACTGCTTGAAGAAGGTGTCTTCCAGAAACTGGCAGTAGGACTGGGAGTTGAGCTTGACTCCATCCTCAACCCGAAAAGGCCCCACAAGCTCATCTTTGATGATACCAGCCCAAACAAGTACTCCACCTCCACCTTGCTGGCGTCTAGCTCTCTGCCCTTTACCAATCCAGCCACGGGCCCATCCATCTGGCCCATCAAGACTCACTCTCATTTCATCAGTCCATAAAACCTTAGAAAAATCAGTCTTGAGATATTTCTTGGCCCAGTCTTGACGTTTCAGCTTGTGTGACTTGTTCAGTGGTGGTCGTCTTTCAGCCTTTCTTACCTTGGCCATGTCTCTGAGTATTGCACACCTTGTGCTTTTGGGCACTCCAGTGATGTTGCATCTCTGAAATATGGCCAAACTGGTGGCAAGTGGCATCTTGGCAGCTGCACGCTTGACTTTTCTCAGTTCATGGGCAATTATTTTGCGCCTTGGTTTTTCCACACGCTTCTTGCCAACCTGTTGACTATTTTGAAAGAAACGCTTGATTGTTCGATGATCACGCTTCAGAAGCTTTGCAATTTTAAGAGTGCTGCATCCCTCTGCAAGATATCTCACTATTTTTGACTTTTCTGAGCCTGTCAAGTCCTTCTTTTGACCCATTTTGCCAAAGGAAAGGAAGTTGCCTAATAATTATGCACACCTGATATAGGGTGTTGATGTCATTAGAACACACCCCTTCTCATTACAGAGTTGCACATCACCTAATATGCTTAATTGGTAGTAGCCTTTCGAGCCTATACAGCTTGGAGTAAGACAACATGCATAAAGAGGATGATGTGGTCAAAATACTCATTTGCCTAATAATTCTGCACTCCCTGTATAATCTGTGGCTATCTTCATGCTTACTTTTATTTACAAAAAATAACCATTCCTTTTTAATCTCCTTTATTGCAAAGTTTCAATCCCAAAATGCTAATGTCTCATTTTCTGTTTCTAGATTTCATCTGACAAAAGATGAGTTATTTTAGCTTTTAGAGAGGGCTGCAAAATATTTGCAGCACTCTGGCACCGGAAGGGTTAAATATTGCAAACAAAGTACAGCTTGTGCACATGCAAATAAACACGTGCAAGAGCCACTGTCTCCTTTTATTGTAAAAGTTGCCAAATTGTGAGTAGTTGAATTACTGCATCCAAATTATACAATGTTATTTTGTTTCCTAGGGTTCCCAGCTGGCCTACACAAAAGTACTGGAAAACCAGTGGGTTATTGGGAGGAAAACTAGGGGTTTGTGACCAGTCCTGGAGCTCCCCTCAGCATTATGGCCTTACTGGACTTCATGCCTTTTTATTTGTATTATTCATTGAATAAAACAGCCCCTGGGACGTGTCCTATACCCTTTCCTTAAAGAAAAATGAGAAAAAAAGTCTTATTTCTTTAGTTCACTTTTTTGTTGTTGTAATGTTGTATTTAAAAACTTTAAAAATATATATTTAAGCCCCATTTCTTAAACCCTTTCAGCCATGAAGGGTCATTAGGGGCAATCGGTGGCATAATGGTTGTGTGTGTGTGTGGGGGGGGGCAATGTTGCTTTGTAGTGCAAAGTTATAAAGGCAGCATAAGCAGCTCTTGACCTTTCTCTTCCTGCCTGACAGATGGGCCGGCCCAGGAGGAGTCAAACAAATTAGAGGAAGTGTCATATATAAAATGTCGCCTTCTTCTGTTCTCTTGTTATTCACACACCAGGCACTGATGCATTGATCATCTTAAAGGAACAGTCAACACCAAAAATGTTGTTGTTTAAAAAGATAGATTATCCCTTTTTTTACCATTCCCAGTTTTGCATAACCTACACTTATACTTTTTACCTCTGTGATTACCTTGTATTTAAGCTTCTGCAGACTGCCTCCTTATCTCAGATCGTTTGACAGACTTGCATTTCATGTAATTGGTGCTGACTCTTAACATTGTTCTCACTTCAGTAGAATTATTTATCTAATATGGCACACATGAACAACAGTACATGTTATTAGCTATTCACAGCCAGACAGGGAGATAAGAGGTGGACTGGGGAGTCTTCGAAATCAGCCTATGAGCCTACCTAGGTTTAGCCTTTAACAAAGAAAAATACCAATAGAAAAAAGCAAATTTGATGATAAAAGTAAATTGGGAAGTTGAATAAAATCACACGCCCTATCTGAATCATGAAAGTTTCATTTGGACTTTTATTTTGGACTTTTATTTTGGACTTGTTAGTACCTTGGATTAATACCAGTTTTGGAAATGTCCACATACCTGTAGTTTAAAGGGACAGTCAAGTCCAAAAAAAAGTTTAATTTTTCAAATAGGGCATGTAATTTTAAACAACTTTCCAATTTACTTTTATCAACAATTTTGCTTTGTTCTCTTGGTATTCTTAGTTGTAAGCAAACCTAGGAAGGCACATATGATAATTTCTAAGTTTTTGAAGGCCGCCTCTTTTTTATTTGCTTTTCACAGCAGGGGAGAGCAAGCTCATGTAGGCCATATAGATAACATTGTGATTACGCCCGTGGCTAGTGGCAGACACTGCACTAATTGGCTAAAATGTAAGTCAATAGGTAATAACTAAAAGTCATGTGATTAGGGGCGGTCAGAAGCTGTTTAGATACAAGTTAGTCACAGAAGTAAAAAGTGTATTACTATAACAGTGTTGGTTTTGCAAAACTGGGGAATGGGTAATAAAGGGATTATCTATCTTTTTAAACAACAAAAATTCTGGTGTTGACTGTCCCTTTAATGAAAGAAATAAATAAACCAAAGGTAATGTACTTTTTGAATCTAGCGTTTGTTGTTTATTTTTCTTATACAATGCTCTAGTTTTAGATCTGACTACATTTAAAAACAAGTTGAATAGTTTCACGGAAGTGATATATATTTATTACACACACGTAATTTGTTCCCACGCTACCCCTTGTAAATAGTGTGTGTTTATAGTACGCACAAAAATATGTACCTTAGGATTGGCAATAAATTCCACAGTTGTAAAAACATTTCCAAACAAATGTTTGTGGTGACATAGTGTAGGGTAGGTAATAGAATCTATACATCTTGTAAGAATGTCCTTATTCCTGTGTAATGGCTGAGATCTTGCTGTAGCTGTGGTCCGGGTATGTAAGTCAATTCCAGTGCAGTCACCTGATGCGCTACAGCTATAAATGGTTCTTTTGTTTCATTTGCCATTTTATAAAAAAATAATAATTCTGGGAAGCCATGCAAGAAAGAAGTGCTGTCCCTTAAAGGTGCATGACACTGAGATTGTATTATAAAATGTTTAATTATGAGTGGTAAAGAAACTTTTGAAATACGCTTAGATTTCACAAGCTTAAAGGTATAGGCAAGTCAAAATTAAACTAACATGATTCAGATAGAGCATGTCATTTTAAGACACTTTTGAATTCACTTCTATTTTCAAATGTGCTTCATTCTCTTGGTATCCTTTTGTTGAAAAAGAATACACACATATCCTACACTAGTGGGAGCTAGCTTCTGATTGTTGCCTGCACACATTTGCCTCTTGTGATTGGCTAACTAGATGTGTTCATCAAGCTGCCAGTTGTGAAATGCTGTTCCTTCAGCAAAGGATAACACGAGAATGAAGAACATTTGATAAAAAGAAGTAAATTGGGACGCTGTTTAGAATTGTATGTTCCATTCAAATCATGAAAGAAACTCTTGAGGTTCCCTGTCCCTTTAACCCTTCCACATATCTGCTCATAATTGGTTTCAGCAGAGATAAGATCATGAACTGCAAAAGGATAGAGATTTTACTAACAAAATGGCAGTGGAACACCTTGTATTTAGTTACAAGCCCAGATTGGCTCCACCAAATAAGGGAAGTAATGTGTGGATGCTGGCAATTGAAAAACAGTTGCAGCAAACAAGGTGTTGATGTATTTCAAAATAATGTAACACTCACCTAGTAAGTATGCAGAAAAAAATTAGTACACAATGTTTACTGCCCCTTTAAAATATAGCTGCCCCGCTCTCTGCAAAAGGCATATTTTGAGTTGAAACAAAAACCAAACCAAAATATGCTCCAAGTTGTAGTGATTAGTCATGGAACAAATGTTTTTGTTTTCTAGTTGAGCTCTTCTTTTTTTTTTTCTTGCATAATGGAAATTTACACACATGGATAGGTGTGCATTCACATGCACACACAAATTCACATGCACATACTTTCTGTGACACTTTTACATATTTTGGATTTTTTGTTATTAATAAATGTGTCAATTTATGCTTCTTGTTGGAAAATGAGCTTGTTACACATCATAGAAACATATTTGTAAGAGGGGAAGAATTAATAGCATTTCTCCAACATAGGTGTGTCCGGTCCACGGCGTCATCCTTACTTGTGGGATATTCTCTTCCCCAACAGGAAATGGCAAAGAGCCCAGCAAAGCTGGTCACATGATCCCTCCTAGGCTCCGCCTACCCCAGTCATTCTCTTTGCCGTTGTACAGGCAACATCTCCACGGAGATGGCTTAGAGTTTTTTAGTGTTTAACTGTAGTTTTTATTATTCAATCAAGAGTTTGTTATTTTAAAATAGTGCTGGTATGTACTATTTACTCAGAAACAGAAAAGAGATGAAGATTTCTGTTTGTATGAGGAAAATGATTTTAGCAACCGTCACTAAAATCCATGGCTGTTCCACACAGGACTGTTGAGAGCAATTAACTTCAGTTGGGGGAACAGTGAGCAGTCTCTTGCTGCTTGAGGTATGACACATTCTAACAAGACGATGTAATGCTGGAAGCTGTCATTTTCCCTATGGGATCCGGTAAGCCATGTTTATTAAGATCGTAAATAAGGGCTTCACAAGGGCTTATTAAGACTGTAGACTTTTTCTGGGCTAAATCGATTCATTATTAACACATATTTAGCCTTGAGGAATCATTTAATCTGGGTATTTTGATAAGTTTATATCGGCAGGCACTTTTTTAGACACCTTTCTCTTTAGGGGCTTTCACAAATCATAGGCAGAGCCTCATTTTCGCGCCGGTGTTGCGCACTTGTTTTTGAGAGGCATGACATGCAGTCGCATGTGAGAGGAGCTCTGATACTTTGAAAAGACTTTCTGAAGGCGTCATTTGGTATCGTATTCCCCTTTGGGCTTGGTTGGGTCTCAGCAAAGCAGATACCAGGGACTGTAAAGGGGTTAAAGTAAAAAACGGCTCCGGTTCCGTTATTTTAAGGGTTAAAGCTTCCAAATTTGGTGTGCAATACTTCTAAGGCTTTAAGACACTGTGGTGAAAATTTGGTGAATTTTGAACAATTCCTTCATATTTTTTCGCAATTGCAGTAATAAAGTGTGTTCAGTTTAAAATTTAAAGTGACAGTAACGGTTTTATTTTAAAACGTTTTTTGTACTTTGTTATCAAGTTTATGCCTGTTTAACATGTCTGAACTACCAGATAGACTGTGTTCTGAATGTGGGGAAGCCAGAATTCCTATTCATTTAAATAAATGTGATTTATGTGACAATGACAATGATGCCCAAGATGATTCCTCAAGTGAGGGGAGTAAGCATGGTACTGCATCATTCCCTCCTTCGTCTACACGAGTCTTGCCCACTCAGGAGGCCCCTAGTACATCTAGCGCGCCAATACTCCTTACTATGCAACAATTAACGGCTGTAATGGATAATTCTGTCAAAAACATTTTAGCCAAAATGAACACTTATCAGCGTAAGCGCGACTGCTCTGTTTTAGATACTGAAGAGCATGACGACGCTGATAATAATGGTTCTGAAGGGCCCCTAAACCAGTCTGATGGGGCCAGGGAGGTTTTGTCTGAGGGAGAAATTACTGATTCAGGGAACATTTCTCAACAAGCTGAACCTGATGTGATTACATTTAAATTTAAGTTGGAACATCTCCGCATTCTGCTTAAGGAGGTATTATCCACTCTGGATGATTGTGACAAGTTGGTCATCCCAGAGAAACTATGTAAAATGGACAAGTTCCTAGAGGTCCCGGGGCTCCCAGAAGCTTTTCCTATACCCAAGCGGGTGGCGGACATTGTTAATAAAGAATGGGAAAGGCCCGGTATTCCTTTCGTCCCTCCCCCCATATTTAAAAAATTGTTTCCTATGGTCGACCCCAGAAAGGACTTATGGCAGACAGTCCCCAAGGTCGAGGGAGCGGTTTCCACTTTAAACAAACGCACCACTATACCCATAGAGGATAGTTGTGCTTTCAAAGATCCTATGGATAAAAAATTAGAAGGTTTACTTAAAAAGATGTTTGTTCAGCAGGGTTACCTTCTACAACCAATTTCATGCATTGTCCCTGTCGCTACAGCCGCGTGTTTCTGGTTCGATGAGCTGATAAAGGCGGTCGATAGTGATTCTCCTCCTTATGAGGAGATTATGGACAGAATCAATGCTCTCAAATTGGCTAATTCTTTCACCCTAGACGCCACTTTGCAATTGGCTAGGTTTGCGGCTAAGAATTCTGGGTTTGCTATTGTGGCGCGCAGAGCGCTTTGGTTGAAATCTTGGTCAGCTGATGCGTCTTCCAAGAACAAGCTACTTAACATTCCTTTCAAGGGGAAAACGCTGTTTGGCCCTGACTTGAAAGAGATTATCTCTGATATCACTGGGGGTAAGGGCCACGCCCTTCCTCAGGATCGGCCTTTCAAGGCAAAAAATAAACCTAATTTTCGTCCCTTTCGTAGAAACGGACCAGCCCAAAGTGCTACGTCCTCTAAGCAAGAGGGTAATACTTCTCAAGCCAAGCCAGCTTGGAGACCAATGCAAGGCTGGAACAAGGGAAAGCAGGCCAAGAAACCTGTCACTGCTACCAAGACAGCATGAAATGTTGGCCCCCGATCCGGGACCGGATCTGGTGGGGGGCAGACTCTCTCTCTTCGCTCAGGCTTGGGCGAGAGATGTTCTGGATCCTTGGGCGCTAGAAATAGTTTCCCAAGGTTATCTTCTGGAATTCAAAGGGCTTCCCCCAAGGGGGAGGTTCCACAGGTCTCAGTTGTCTTCAGACCACATAAAAAGACAGGCATTCTTACATTGTGTAGAAGACCTGTTAAAAATGGGAGTGATTCATCCTGTTCCATTAGGAGAACAAGGGATGGGGTTCTACTCCAATCTGTTCATAGTTCCCAAAAAAGAGGGAACGTTCAGACCAATCTTAGATCTCAAGATCTTAAACAAGTTTCTCAAGGTTCCATCGTTCAAGATGGAAACCATTCGAACTATTCTTCCTTCCATCCAGGAAGGTCAATTCATGACCACGGTGGATTTAAAGGATGCGTATCTACATATTCCTATCCACAAGGAACATCATCGGTTCCTAAGGTTCGCATTCCTGGACAAGCATTACCAGTTCGTGGCGCTTCCTTTCGGATTAGCCACTGCTCCAAGGATTTTCACAAAGGTACTAGGGTCCCTTCTAGCTGTGCTAAGACCAAGGGGCATTGCTGTAGTACCTTACTTGGACGACATTCTGATTCAAGCGTCGTCCCTTCCTCAAGCAAAGGCTCACACGGACATTGTCCTGGCCTTTCTCAGATCTCACGGATGGAAAGTGAACGTGGAAAAGAGTTCTCTATCTCCGTCAACAAGGGTTCCCTTCTTGGGAACAATAATAGACTCCTTAGAAATGAGGATCTTTCTGACAGAGGCCAGAAAAACAAAACTTCTAGACTCTTGTCGGATACTTCATTCCGTTCCTCTTCCTTCCATAGCGCAGTGCATGGAAGTGATAGGTTTGATGGTAGCGGCAATGGACATAGTTCCTTTTGCGCGCATTCATCTAAGACCATTACAACTGTGCATGCTCAGTCAGTGGAATGGGGACTATACAGACTTGTCTCCGAAGATACAAGTAAATCAGAGGACCAGAGACTCACTCCGTTGGTGGCTGTCCCTGGACAACCTGTCACAAGGGATGACATTCCGCAGACCGGAGTGGGTCATTGTCACGACCGACGCCAGTCTGATGGGCTGGGGCGCGGTCTGGGGATCCCTGAAAGCTCAGGGTCTTTGGTCTCGGGAAGAATCTCTTCTACCGATAAATATTCTGGAACTGAGAGCGATATTCAATGCTCTCAAGGCTTGGCCTCAGCTAGCAAGGGCCAAGTTCATACGGTTTCAATCAGACAACATGACAACTGTTGCGTACATCAACCATCAGGGGGGAACAAGGAGTTCCCTAGCGATGGAAGAAGTGACCAAGATCATTCTATGGGCGGAGTCTCACTCCTGCCACCTGTCTGCTATCCACATCCCAGGAGTGGAAAATTGGGAGGCGGATTTTCTGAGTCGTCAGACATTGCATCCGGGGGAGTGGGAACTCCATCCGGAAATCTTTGCCCAAGTCACTCAGCCGTGGGGCATTCCAGACATGGATCTGATGGCCTCTCGTCAGAACTTCAAGGTTCCTTGCTACGGGTCCAGATCCAGGGATCCCAAGGCGGCTCTAGTGGATGCACTAGTAGCACCTTGGACCTTCAAACTAGCTTATGTGTTCCCGCCGTTTCCTCTCATCTCCAGGCTGGTAGCCAGGATCAATCAGGAGAGGGCGTCGGTGATCTTGATAGCTCCTGCGTGGCCACGCAGGACTTGGTATGCAGATCTGGTGAATATGTCATCGGCTCCACCTTGGAAGCTACCTTTGAGACGAGACCTTCTTGTTCAGGGTCCGTTCGAACATCCGAATCTGGTTTCACTCCAGCTGACTGCTTGGAGATTGAACGCTTGATCTTATCGAAGCGAGGGTTCTCAGATTCTGTTATCGATACTCTTGTTCAGGCCAGAAAGCCTGTAACTAGAAAGATTTACCACAAAATTTGGAAAAAATATATCTGTTGGTGTGAATCTAAAGGATTCCCTTGGGACAAGGTTAAGATTCCTAAGATTCTATCCTTCCTTCAAGAAGGATTGGAAAAAGGATTATCTGCAAGTTCCCTGAAGGGACAGATTTCTGCCTTGTCTGTGTTACTTCACAAAAAGCTGGCAGCTGTGCCAGATGTTCAAGCCTTTGTTCAGGCTCTGGTTAGAATCAAGCCTGTTTACAAATCTTTGACTCCTCCTTGGAGTCTCAATTTAGTTCTTTCAGTTCTTCAGGGGGTTCCGTTTGAACCCTTACATTCCGTTGATATTAAGTTATTATCTTGGAAAGTTTTGTTTTTGGTTGCAATTTCTTCTGCTAGAAGAGTTTCAGAATTATCTGCTCTGCAGTGTTCTCCTCCTTATCTGGTGTTCCATGCAGATAAGCTGGTTTTACGTACTAAACCTGGTTTTCTTCCAAAAGTTGTTTCTAACAAAAACATTAACCAGGAGATTATCGTACCTTCTCTGTGTCCGAAACCAGTTTCAAAGAAGGAACGTTTGTTACACAATTTGGATGTTGTTCGCGCTCTAAAATTCTATTTAGATGCTACAAAGGATTTTAGACAAACATCTTCCTTGTTTGTTGTTTATTCTGGTAAAAGGAGAGGTCAAAAAGCAACTTCTACCTCTCTCTCTTTTTGGATTAAAAGCATCATCAGATTGGCTTACGAGACTGCCGGACGGCAGCCTCCCGAAAGAATCACAGCTCATTCCACTAGGGCTGTGGCTTCCACATGGGCCTTCAAGAACGAGGCTTCTGTTGATCAGATATGTAGGGCAGCGACTTGGTCTTCACTGCACACTTTTACCAAATTTTACAAGTTTGATACTTTTGCTTCTTCTGAGGCTATTTTTGGGAGAAAGGTTTTGCAAGCCGTGGTGCCTTCCATTTAGGTGACCTGATTTGCTCCCTCCCTTCATCCGTGTCCTAAAGCTTTGGTATTGGTTCCCACAAGTAAGGATGACGCCGTGGACCGGACACACCGATGTTGGAGAAAACAGAATTTATGTTTACCTGATAAATTACTTTCTCCAACGGTGTGTCCGGTCCACGGCCCGCCCTGGTTTTTTTAATCAGGTCTGATAATTTATTTTCTTTAACTACAGTCACCACGGTACCATATGGTTTCTCCTACGCAAATATTCCTCCTTAACGTCGGTCGAATGACTGGGGTAGGCGGAGCCTAGGAGGGATCATGTGACCAGCTTTGCTGGGCTCTTTGCCATTTCCTGTTGGGGAAGAGAATATCCCACAAGTAAGGATGACGCCGTGGACCGGACACACCGTTGGAGAAAGTAATTTATCAGGTAAACATAAATTCTGTTTTTATAGCCCAAACAATTTTATGGGCTTCATCTGGTGACTTTGTTAGACCCCCCCCCCCCCTTGTCTTGCTCACTTTTTGGATATCCACTTTTCCTAACTATTTCACACAAAGGAAAGCCCCATTAATTTGACTTTAATGGGATTTTTTTTTTCATGTGCATTTGTTGTTTTTGTGGAATCTTTCTTTCCATTCTTTTTATTTAACTCCTTGCGCCAAATAGATGTAGGTACTACATTACACAGTACTTTGCCCAGCGTACTGTGTTAATGTAGTACCTACGTCCAGCACAGAGGCGCATGCTGCGTGCAGCTTATACAGTGGGAGCCACAACCAGGGATGCAGAAGGCATCTGCCTTCATATGATAATGGAGCAAAAACCAATGGCAAATCCAAAACAAGCTTTTACACCCATTTGTCTTATGACTGCAGTAGTTCCATGTAAATAATTTCAGTGGGAAACCCAAAGTTTGTGAAAAAGTAAAATTTTTTTGTTATTTGATCATATTTTGTGGCCAAACAGTGGCCTCAAATATACCATAATGGGCCTACATTTGTGTGACGGCTAAGCCTATCCGTCCAGCCATGACTATGGAGAGAGTGTGGGGATGAATGTGTTAATAGCCCTCATCCTCTGGTTCCCTTACACCTTTACCTCTACAAAGGATTTAAAGGGACACCAAATCAAACCTCTAAATCCTGCCTATACCACCCAAGCTTAACAATGCTGCCACCAACAAGAGTTTTGAATAAGGGCGTTTTGGAATCCCAATAACTTGCAGAACTAAAAATTAGGTAACGTGACATTAACCTTATTTCTACAGAGTCGGAATCCAGATATTAGAGCCCAAAGACAGAATTAGATTATTATATGTTTTTAATAACAAAAGACAAATACGGGTTACATAGTGAAAACAAAAGTAACCGGTGAATCTCCATGCATTTTAAAATGATTTATTTGGTTAACATCAAGACAAATAAAATCAGTGGATGACTCCAGCGTAAAGTTGGCTTACGCGTTTCTGCAATACACGCCTTAGTCATAGACATGGTTACATAGTGCCAAATTACAAAACAGAAGACATACTAAAGAACCAAAAATTAATGAAAAAATACAGTTCTTTTAAATAAAATGGAACATAAACTAAACACAATATCTACACTTTGCACAAATTACCAAACTTTAACAGGTATGTGGGAACTTTCCGATGTTTCTCCTTCTGTCGCAGGCAAGTTCTGAATAATTTTTCTGTAACATTTAATTATATACAGTTGTGCTCATAAGTTTACATACCCTGGCAGAATTTATGATTTCTTGGCCATTTTTCGGAGAATATGAATGATAACACAAAAACTTTTCTTTCACTCATGGTTAGTGTTTGGCTGAATCCATTTATTATCAATTAACTGTGTTTACTCTTTTTAAATTGTGATAACAGAAACTACCCAAATGACCCTGATCAAAGTTTACATACCCTGGTGATTTTGGCCTGATAACATGCACACAAATTGACACAAAGGGGTTTGAATGGCTATTAATGGTAACCATCCTCACCTGTGATCTGTTTGCTTGTAATTCGTGTGTGTGTATAAAAGGTCAATGAGTTTCTGGACTCCTGACAGACCCTTGCATCTTTCATCCAGTGCTGCACTGACGATTCTGGATTCTGAGTTAAGGGGAAAGCAAAAGAATTGTCAAAGGATCTGTGGGAAAAGGTAGTTGAACTGTATAAAACAGGAAAGGGATATAAAAAGATATCTGAGGAATTGAGAATGTAAATCAGCAGTGTTCAAACTCTAATCAAGAAGTGGAAAATGAGGCGTTCTGTTTGATAACGGACTGCATTCATCTTGCCATCAATTCTGACCAAATTTCCTGTGCCTTTTGTAGCTCACTCATCCCCAAAACATCAGCGATCCACCTCCGTGTTTCACAGTAGGAATGGTGTACCTTTCATCATAGGCCTTGTTGACTCCTCTCCTAATGAAGCGTTTATGGTTGTAGCCAAAAAGCTCAATTTTGGTCTCATCACTCCAAATAACTTTGTGCCAGAAGATGTTAAGCTTGTCTCTGTGCTGTTTGGCGTATTGTAAGCGGGATACTTTGTGGCATTTGTGTAGTAATGGCTTTCTTCTGGCAACTCGACCATGCAGCCCATCTTTCTTCAAGTGCCTCCTTATTGTGCATCTTGAAACAACCACACCACATGTCCTGTATTTTACCTGAAGTTATTTGTGGGTTTGTCTTTGCATCCCGAACAATTTTCCTGGCAGTTGTGGCTGAAAGTTTAGTTGGTCTACCTGACCGTGGTTTGGTTTCAACAGAACCCCTCATTTTCCACTTCTTGATTAGAGTTTGAACACTGCTTGTTTTGCATTCTCAATTCCTTGGATATCTTTTTATATCCCTTTCCTGTTTTATACAGTTCAACTACCTTTTCCCGCAGATCTTTTGACAATTCTTTTGCTTTCCCCATGACTAATTACAAGAAAACAGATCACAGGTGAGGATGGTTACCTTTAATAGCCATTCAAACCCCTTTGTGTCAACTTGTGTGCATGTTATCAGGCCAAAATCACCAGGGTATGTAAACTTTTGATCAGGGTCATTTGGGTAGTTACTGTTGTCATTATGATTTAAAAAGAGTAAACCCAGTTGATTGATAATAAATGGCTTCAGCCAAACACTAACCATGAGTGAAAGAAATGTTTTTGTGTCGTCATTCATATTCTCTGAAAAATGGCCAAGAAATCATAAATTCTGCCAGGGTATGTAAACTTATGAGCACAACTGTATCGGAGACTCCCTTTGTCTTGTCAAGACCCACAGCCTCTTTATTAATTTACAATAACCCAGCCACTCCTTGCATGTCCTTAACCCACAGTAGCAGACGAAACCATGCACCAGGAGAAGGGGGTGAGGAAATGGGGGTCTTTAGATCTATGCATTCCTTAGCAAACACAGATCTTACAAAAAGAAAGAACAATTCAGATTAACCCTGGCAATGTTTAGACACCATACCACCTTTGCTGGGTGGCTGTTCCAGGCATTAACTACTCCTCATGAGTGTATGACAAGTGGGTTCTGTACTTTTTAAAGATATAGTTTTCATAGATTTAAAAAAAAAAAAAAAAAAAAAAAAAAAAGTGTGTAAACTGAGTGATAGCAAAAATGCTAAAAATTGCCTGGTACAAGTTTTTCTATGAAATGCTTTGAAACGAAAGGGTTAAAATTGTATATTTTGCTTGAAATATTTTATTTTGTGCAATAATGATTATTAATAAAATATAAATATATATTATTAGTATTATTTATTTTAATATTTAGGAAAAAGTAATCCAATAAGAATATAAATGCAAAAAAAACCTTTGTTTATTGTTAACCAAATAGATTTTGTATTAGCAAGCGCTCTTATTTATTTTAGGAGTGAAAGCAAAGGCGTTAACAGGCTTTTATGGGATCTTGTATTTACAGTACAGCTTCACTTTTATTTAGTTATTTCAGAAACTTCAAATATCAGAATATACTTTTGTGTACATATACCTGTATAATAACCCCACTGCATGAGTACTTCATGTCCTTGTAGAGGGCAAACACACATTTTTATACTGTTATTGTTACCTTCATTTTGCTTTTGTCCGAGTTTATTTCTTTTTTTTTTCCTCCAGAAAAAGTCCAGCGCATGTATTTAATTCAGGCGTGACAAATCCTAGGAGGCAGGCAACCATGGCCCTTAGAATTTTACTTTTTTATATATTTAAACACCTTGTCTGACTCCTACAGAAGCAGAGGGCTGGCACCACGGTTTTCTTAGCAAACATACACAATATTAAGGTATATAATGTCAAATTAAACGTGTAATGAACGAATGCACATGTCAAATAAGATGTAAAACATTGAGAACACAGAGGTCTTGATGATGGAAAAACTTGCCTCTGTAAAGATCTGTACGGCCACACCTGATCTTCACAATACCTTCCTACACAAAAATGGGAGCGCACGACTCTGGCTGAAGTATTTATTCAAACACACATTCTATGCAGTAAAAATGTATTTAATATAAAATGTGTCAACCCACAGTCTGACTAGTGCGTGTGTCATTAATTATAGTACCAGTCTCACTGTTTGTATCACGTTGGCTCAAATTGCCAACTTCTCTGTTCGCTTGAGCACATCTGGGCTGGATCCTGGCCACTGTGTAAGTCTTCTGCTCCCATGAATCCGTGCCACATTTGGTTCTCATAACAAGATGATGTAGTCTATAAGCATCTTCTGTAGGTGTAAGTAATCTTTTATAGCAAAATTCTGAATTTCTCGCTTCACTAGATGTTCAATAACAATAATCTCTGCTAATTTCTCGGGAGCATAAAGGGATAAACATTTTCTTAATACATACTATTTTAACTAATCTACAGTCACAGAAATACATCTTTAAAATACATATACGAGTTAAAAAAAATACATACACACTAAAATACATTACTTATGTACCTTTTTTTTAAAACTCGGTTCAGTAAGTCCATACTCTAGAGTGCCTTTAATGGGACAGTTTACCCTAACTTTTCTTCCCCTTTAATTTGTTCTCAATGTTCCATGTTACCTACAAGAGTGTATTAAATTGTTCACAAATAGCTCCTTTACCTATATATTGACATCTAAAATTGTCGTATCCCTACCTAATACTGAAAGTTTCTATACTTAGTATAGGCTATAGAAAAGGTCTCAACAATAAAGCATCTTTTAAATATAGAAGATGAACACAGAAGAAACAAACAGAGCTCGACCATAATCGCATGTATTTCCATACTAGTTCTTATTGGGAGTGATTTGAAAACTTCCAACTGCTACATAAGTGTAATATATTGTGCATATAGAAACTTCTTTATACGGAAACCCCAACATTTTTTATATATATTTCTTTCCTAAGGTATGGTGAGTCCACAGAATCATCAATTACTAGTGGGAATATCACTCCTGGCCACTAGTAATTGAGGATTCCGTGGACTCACCATATCCGGAAAGAAATACATTTATCAGGTAAGCATAAATTATTTATTCTTTCCTAAGATATGGTGAGTTCATGGAATCCTCAATTACTAGTGGCCAGGAGTGATATTCCCACTAGTAATTGACGATTCCCTGGACAGGTAACCATAAATTGTTTTTCTTTCATGTAATTAGCAAGAGTCCATGAGCTAGTGACGTATGGGATATACATTCCTACCAGGAGGGGCAAAGTTTCCCAAACCTCAAAATGCCTATAAATACACCCCTCACCACACCCACAATTCAGTTTTACAAACTTTGCCTCCGATGGAGGTGGTGAAGTAAGTTTGTGCTAGATTCTACGTTGATATGCGCTCCGCAGCAAGTTGGAGCCCGGTTTTCCTCTCAGCGTGCAGTGAATGTCAGAGGGATGTGAGGAGAGTATTGCCTATTTGAATGCAGTGATCTCCTTCTACGGGGTCTATTTCATAGGTTCTCTGTTATCGGTCGTAGAGATTCATCTCTTACCTCCCTTTTCAGATCGACGATATACTCTTATATATATATATATATATATATATACCATTACCTCTGCTGATTCTCGTTTCAGTACTGGTTTGGCTTTCTACAAACATGTAGATGAGTGTCCTGGGGTAAGTAAATCTTATTTTCTGTGACACTCTAAGCTATGGTTGGGCACTTTGTTTATAAAGTTCTAAATATATGTATTCAAACATTTATTTGCCTTGACTCAGAATGTTCAACTTTCCTTATTTTCAGACAGTCAGTTTCATATTTGGGATAATGCATTTGATTTAATCATTTTTTCTTACCTTCAAAAATTTGACTTTTTTCCCTGTGGGCTGTTAGGCTCGCGGGGGCTGAAAATGCTTCATTTTATTGCGTCATTCTTGGCGCGGATTTTTTTTCCGTTTCCGGCGTCATACGTGTCGCCGGAAGTTGCGTCATTTTTTGACGTTATTTTGCGCCAAAAATGTCGGCGTTCCGGATGTGGCGTCATTTTGGCGCCAAAAAGCATTTAGGCGCCAAATAATGTGGGCGTCTTATTGGCGCTAAAAAATATGGGCGTCGCTTTTTGTCTCCACATTATTTAAGTCTCATTTTTCATTGCTTCTGGTTGCTAGAAGCTTGTTTTTTGGCATTTTTTCCCATTCCTGAAACTGTCATTTAAGGAATTTGATCAATTTTGCTTTATATGTTGTTGTTTTTTCTCTTACATATTGCAAGATGTCTTACGTTGCATCTGAATCAGAAGATACTACAGGAAAATCGCTGTCTAGTGCTGGATCTACCAAAGCTAAGTGTATCTGCTGTAAACTTTTGGTAGCTATTCCTCCAGCTGTTGTTTGTATTGATTGTCATGACAAACTTGTTAAAGCAGATAATATTTCCTTTAGTAAAGTACCATTGCCTGTTGCAGTTCCTTCAACATCTAAGGTGCAGAATGTTCCTGATAACATAAGAGATTTTGTTTCTGAATCCATAAAGAAGGCTATGTCTGTTATTTCTCCTTCTAGTAAACGTAAAAAATCTTTTAAAACTTCTCTCCCTACAGATGAATTTTTAAATGAACATCATCATTCTGATTCTGATAACTCTTCTGGTTCAGAGGATTCTGTCTCAGAGGTTGATGCTGATAAATCTTCATATTTATTTAAAATGGAATTTATTCGTTCTTTACTTAAAGAAGTTCTAATTGCTTTAGAAATAGAGGATTCTGGTCCTCTTGATACTAATTCTAAACGTTTGGATAAGGTATTTAAATCTCCTGTGGTTATTCCAGAAGTTTTTCCTGTTCCTAATGCTATTTCTGCAGTAATTTCCAAAGAATGGGATAAATTGGGTAATTCATTTACTCCCTCTAAACGTTTTAAGCAATTATATCCTGTGCCGTCTGACAGATTAGAATTTTGGGACAAAATCCCTAAAGTTGATGGGGCTATTTCTACCCTTGCTAAACGTACTACTATTCCTACGTCAGATGGTACTTCGTTTAAGGATCCTTTAGATAGGAAAATTGAGTCCTTTCTAAGAAAAGCTTATCTGTGTTCAGGTAATCTTCTTAGACCTGCTATATCTTTGGCTGATGTTGCTGCAGCTTCAACTTTTTGGTTGGAAACCTTAGCGCAACAAGTAACACATCATGATTCTCATGATATTATTCTTCTTCTTCAGCATGCTAATAATTTTATCTGTGATGCCATCTTTGATATTATCAGAGTTGATGTCAGGTTTATGTCTAGCTATTTTAGCTAGAAGAGCTTTATGGCTTAAGACTTGGAATGCTGATATGGCTTCTAAATCAACTCTACTTTCCATTTCTTTCCAGGGTAACAAATTATTTGGTTCTCAGTTGGATTCTATTATTTCAACTGTTACTGGTGGGAAAGGAACTTTTTTACCACAGGATAAAAAATCTAAGGGTAAAAACAGAGCTAATAATCGTTTTCGTTCCTTTCGTTTCAACAAAGAACAAAAACCTGATCCTTCATCCTCAGGAGCAGTTTCAGTTTGGAAACCATCTCCAATCTGGAATAAATCCAAGCCTGCCAGAAAGGCAAAGCCTGCTTCTAAGTCCACATGAAGGAGCGGCCCTCATTCCAGCTCAGCTGGTAGGGGGCAGGTTACGTTTTTTCAAAGAAATTTGGATCAATTCTGTTCACAATCTTTGGATTCAGAACATTGTTTCAGAAGGGTACAGAATTGGTTTCAAGATGAGACCTCCTGCAAAGAGATTTTTTCTTTCCCGTGTCCCAGTAAATCCAGTAAAAGCTCAAGCATTTCTGAATTGTGTTTCAGATCTAGAGTTAACTGAAGTAATTATGCCAGTTCCAGTTCAGGAACAGGGGATGGGGTTTTATTCAAATCTCTTCATTGTACCAAAGAAGGAGAATTCCTTCAGACCAGTTCTGGATCTAAAAATATTGAATCGTTATGTAAGGATACCAACGTTCAAGATGGTAACTGTAAGGACTATCTTGCCTTTTGTTCAGCAAGGGAATTATATGTCCACAATAGATTTACAGGATGCATATCTGCATATTCCGATTCATCCAGATCATTATCAGTTCCTGAGATTCTCTTTTCTGGACAAGCTTTACCAGTTTGTGGCTCTGCCGTTTGGCCTAGCTACAGCTCCAAGAATTTTTACAAAGGTTCTCGGTGCCCTTCTGTCTGTAATCAGAGAACAGGGTATTGTGGTATTTCCTTATTTGGACGATATCTTGGTTCTTGCTCAGTCTTTACATTTAGCAGAATCTCATACGAATCGACTTTTGTTGTTTCTTCAAGATCATGGTTGGAGGATCAATTTACCAAAAAGTTAATTGATTCCTCAGACAAGGGTAACCTTTCTGGGTTTCCAGATGGATTCAGTGTCCATGACTCTGTCTTTAACAGACAAGAGACGTCTAAAATTGATTGCAGCTTGTCGAAACCTTCAGTCACAATCATTCCCTTTGGTAGCTTTATGCATGGAAATTCTAGGTCTTATGACTGCTGCATTGGACGCGATCCCCTTTGCTCGTTTTCACATGCGACCTCTTCAGCTCTGTATGCTGAATCAATGGTGCAAGGATTACACAAAGATATCTCAATTAATATCTTTAAAACCGATTGTTCGACACTCTCTAACATGGTGGACAGATCACCATCGTTTAATTCAGGGGGCTTCTTTTGTGCTTCCGACCTGGACTGTAATTTCAACAGATGCAAGTCTCACAGGTTGGGGAGCTGTGTGGGGATCTCTGACGGCACAAGGAGTTTGGGAATCTCAGGAGGTGAGATTACCGATCAATATTTTGGAACTCCGTGCAATTTTCAGAGCTCTTCAGTTTTGGCCTCTTCTGAAGAGAGAATCGTTCATTTGTTTTCAGACAGACAATGTCACAACTGTGGCATACATCAATCATCAAGGAGGGACACACAGTCCTCTGGCTATGAAAGAAGTATCTCGAATTTTGATTTGGGCGGAATCCAGCTCCTGTCTAATCTCTGCGGTTCATATCCCAGGTATAGACAATTGGGAAGCGGATTATCTCAGTCGCCAAACGTTGCATCCGGGCGAATGGTCTCTTCACCCAGAGGTATTTCTTCAGATTGTTCAAATGTGGGAACTTCCAGAAATAGATCTGATGGCGTCCCATCTAAACAAGAAACTTCCCAGGTATCTGTCCAGATCCCGGGATCCTCAGGCAGAGGCAGTGGATGCATTATCACTTCCTTGGAAGTATCATCCTGCCTATATCTTTCCGCCTCTAGTTCTTCTTCCAAGAGTAATCTCCAAGATTCTGAAGGAATGCTCGTTTGTTCTGCTGGTAGCTCCGGCATGGCCTCACAGGTTTTGGTATGCGGATCTTGTCCGGATGGTCTCTTGCCAACCGTGGACTCTTCCGTTAAGACCAGACCTTCTGTCACAAGGTCCTTTTTTCCATCAGGATCTGAAATCCTTAAATTTAAAGGTATGGAGATTGAACGCTTGATTCTTGGTTAAAGAGGTTTCTCTGACTCTGTGATTAATACTATGTTACAGGCTCGTAAATCTGTATCTAGAGAGATATATTATAGAGTCTGGAAGACTTATATTTCTTGGTGTCTTTCTCATCATTTTTCTTGGCATTCTTTTAGAATACCGAGAGTATTACAGTTTGTTCAGGATGGTTTAGATAAGGGTTTGTCTGCAAGTTCCTTGAAAGGACAAATCTCTGCTCTTTCTGTTCTTTTTCACAGAAAGATTGCTATTCTTCCTGATATTCATTGTTTTGTACAAGCTTTGGTTCGTATAAAGCCTGTCATTAAGTCAATTTCTCCTCCTTGGAGTTTGAATTTGGTTCTGGGGGCGCTTCAAGCTCCTCCATTTGAACCTATGCATTCATTGGACATTAAATTACTTTCTTGGAAAGTTTTGTTCCTTTTGGCCATCTCTTCTGCCAGAAGAGTTTCTGAATTATCTGCTCTTTCTTGTGAGTCTCCTTTTCTGATTTTTCATCAGGATAAGGCGGTGTTGCGAACTTCTTTTGAATTTTTACCTAAAGTTGTGAATTCCAACAACATTAGTAGAGAAATTGTGGTTCCTTCATTATGTCCTAATCCTAAGAATTCTAAGGAGAAATCGTTGCATTCTTTGGATGTTGTTAGAGCTTTGAAATATTATGTTGAAGCTACTAAAGCTTTCCGAAAGACTTCTAGTCTATTTGTTATCTTTTCCGGTTCTAGAAATGGCCAGAAAGCTTCTGCCATTTCTTTGGCATCTTGGTTGAAATCTTTAATTCATCTTGCCTATGTTGAGTCGGGTAAAACTCCGCCTCAGAAAATTACAGCTCATTCTACTAGGTCAGTTTCTACTTCCTGGGCGTTTAGGAATGATGCTTCGGTTGATCAGATTTGCAAAGCAGCAACTTGGTCCTCTTTGCATACTTTTACTAAATTCTACCATTTTGATGTATTTTCTTCTTCTGAAGCAGTTTTTGGTAGAAAAGTACTTCAGGCAGCGGTTTCAGTTTGAATCTTCTGCTTATGTTTTTCATTAAACTTTATTTTGGGTGTGGATTATTTTCAGCAGGAATTGGCTGTCTTTATTTTGTCCCTCCCTCTCTAGTGACTCTTGTGTGGAAAGATCCACATCTTGGGTAGTCATTATCCCATACGTCACTAGCTCATGGACTCTTGCTAATTACATGAAAGAAAACATAATTTATGTAAGAACTTACCTGATAAATTCATTTCTTTCATATTAGCAAGAGTCCATGAGGCCCACCCTTTTTTTGTGGTGGTTATGATTTTGTATAAAGCACAATTATTCCAATTCATTATTTGATATGCTTTCGCACTTTTTTATCACCCCACTTCTTGGCTATTCGTTAAACTGAATTGTGGGTGTGGTGAGGGGTGTATTTGTAGGCATTTTGAGGTTTGGGAAACTTTGCCCCTCCTGGTAGGAATGTATATCCCATACGTCACTAGCTCATGGACTCTTGCTAATATGAAAGAAATGAATTTATCAGGTAAGTTCTTACATAAATTATGTTTTTATATACATTTTCACATACTGTATATAGTTATAGATAGGTCAGGGGAAATTACATAATCCGGAGTATGGACATATATCAAGTAATTAAAATATAATATAGAATATAAATAAAAGTATTGGGTCCCCCACCATAAGATACCGACTCTAGAATTAAGAATATTTTATGTTATTTTGTTGATACACAGATCCATGTTCTATTTTTATGTTATTATCTGAACATTTTAAATTATATTCTATTTTATAGTAAACTATATTTTATCGTAGTCACCTTTTGCCTCCTTGGATAGCCGCTTTTATACACCCCCCCCCCCCCCCCTTATTTTGTGATTTAGACAGAACATGCAGTTTTTAAAAAAGGTTTCCAATATACCTCTATTATCAAATTTAATTTGTTCCCATGATCTTCTGTGTTGGAGAGGTAGGTATCTTAAAATGAATGTAAATTTTGATGCTAAAGTGCCTGATTTTTAAAATTTTTATTAAAAACAGGGGCACTTTAATTCATCAAAATTTACATTTCACTCGTGAAAAAATACCTTTTAAACTTGACAGCCGCTACAGCTTCCTCCAATCACAGCTCCCCCCCCCCCCCCGGGGAATCAGTGTCTGATTCGAAGCCATGATTGGAGGAAGCCGGATTCCTCATTTTAGACCCAGGAAGAGGCTTTGTGACAGGCGGAGGAAGCTGAAGAGGCTGTCAAGATTAAAAGGTAAGTATTTTTTCAAAATTTTTTTTAAAAACCGGGCACTTTAGCATCAAAATTTACATTCACTTTAATAATTACATGGCAGGCAATAGTGCTGCAATCTAGCGCTGTTGCAAATGGATAACATTTTTGCAAAACTGTTGCTATATAGTGCTCCAGAAATGGGCCGGCTACTAAGCATACATCCCTGCTTTTTAACAAAAGATATCAAGAAAACAAAGACAAATTATAATAGAAATAAACAAACAGCGGGTATCTCTCTAAAGATATCCTAATAGGGGGCGCTCTATGTGAATAATAAAGGATAAAGGGTTTTACCTGGTGTGATTCAAATAATATTCCTATATGAATATACGTATGAGTATAAAAGAGACCAAAGGAATGCAGGTATGCTCATATAAAACACATAAATAAAACTACTGTACACGTATGTATAGCATTCCAATGAACAGTTCATAAACAAAATGATAAAGTCTCTATTAGGCATAATCCTACTGAGTGCTCCACTAAAATGTGAGTACCCTGTTGTGGGTGAATATAAGCTGTTTAACCTGCTATACTGGTACACACAAGTGCCTCTCTTTTCTTCCCCTTCTTCTTATAATAGAAATACATTTAGAAAGTTGTTTAAAATTGCATGCTGTATCTGAATCATGAAAAAAATGCTGGGTTTCATATCCCTTTTAAGTCGAAAACAATTTTACAGTACGCTTTCCCTTTAATTTTCTAAATGCTTTGGCTGTAATTGCATCGTGGGACGACTGCACCTGGAAACTAAATTTTCTGATATTGTTATTGTGGAAAATACAAAGTAAAAGATATATGAAAATATAATATAGTGGAAAGAAAAGAAGTAAAGTCTTCAAAATTACCTTGATTTCAGTATTAAATTTTGTCTTGAGATTTGATTTTCAACTAAATCACAATAATAGACAACCTATAACACACACACAATTATATGTATTCATGTCTTTGTTGTACACACCGTATATGAAAGCCCCTTATAGCCAAAAGCCACTTGGAGTCCGTTAAAGGGACAGTCAACGCCAGAATTTTTATTGTTTAAAAAGATAGATAATCCCTTTATTACCCATTCCCCAATTTTGCATAACCAACACAATTATAATACACTTTTTACCACTGTGATTACCTTGTATCTAAGCCTCTGCAAACTGCCCCCTTTTTCAGTTCTTTTGACAGACTTGCATTTTAGCCAATCAGTGCTTACTGCTAGGTAACTTCACGTGTGTGAGCTCAATGTTATCTATATGACACACATGAACTTATGCCCTCTAGTGGTGAAAAACTGTCAATGCATTCACATGAGACGCAGCCTTCAAGGTCTAAGAAATTAGCATATGAGCCTACCTAGGTTTAGCTTTCAACTAAGAATACCAAAAGAACAAAGCAAAATTGGTGATAAATGTAAATTGGAGATTACATAGATATTTCCCCACAGCAAGTCCATTGTGTTGGAGGGGCTGTGGTGAGCTTAGCTCACTTCTCCACATATGGTGGTCGTGCTCAAGGCTTCAAGGTTTCTGGATAGAGGTGACTGGTTTTATCTCTGATAAACTGCGAATTATAGTACCAAACTCCCCAGAAACAATCCTCTTCTTTCATCTCCCTAAAATCAAAGCGATACACATACAAGCCCTTCTCTTGATAATGATCACAGGAGCTGAAAAGCTCATTCCTAAAAAATGGAAGGCAAAAGAAGTACCAACCACTGAGGAGTGGATGGCCTCAGTTGAAGACTTGTTGCTTTTAGATTCCATTACCACAAAATACACCAAATGGATACCTATGAAATGATGCTGGCCACTTGAAAAGGGACCCCCTTTGATACATAAAACCCAACGTGTAACATCATTAAAGGGACTGAGGTCCTGACACAATCTGACCCCCTCTCCCCGTTTTTTTTTTCTTCTCCCTCCTCTTCTCCTCCTGCTAGTCAGCCTGGACCCTCTTATATTCTATTAGCACCTGACACATGGTTTAAGAAACATATTTTAGTAAAATAATATCTGTTTAAAGAAAATGGAAAAGAACCAAGCTTAAATACAGAAACATGTGAGTTTTATTTCTTAGAGTAATAGTTTGCCTGCTCGAACAATGTTATCATATTAAGTTTCTTCTTCAACCAAAATAATACCCTTCTCATCGTTACGAAGGCTGATACTGTTGGTGGAAAAATTGTTTCTTTTTATTGTACAACTGACAAAAAAAGTAAATTGGAAAGTTGTTTAAAATTACATGCCCTATTTGAATCATGAAAGTTTATTTTGGACTTCAATTAATGAGATTAGTTTGGAGTAAGGAAATTTAGCACTGTCTAATATGTTAATCAGTTTTTTTTTAAATAAACATTCTGAAATGGTAATCTTAAAAATATAGTGATTAATAGCTTATAAAAATAGTGGTGGCACCACCCTTGTCAGACACATCATTAAAAACAAACCTTAAGCGGATGAACCTTGGACGTATAATGCCACAACCACCAAACTCCACCAGAGCTGCAAGTGGAAAATACCCGGATGGACTCCGTATGTGGATCTGCGTAGCCCAGATGTAATGTAGAAACAAGTATATACAATATTGTTTTCACAAAGATCAACAATATAACCGAATTTAAGATGTAACAGCTTAACCTTTTCCTGACGTTAGGATGTTCCATGCCGTCCTAACTGCGCTGGGCCTTATCGCCGTTAGGACGGCATGGAACGTGCTAGCCTTTGACTGTACTGAAGCCAACGGAGCTTTCTGAATGAGATTGAGTCATGGTGGGCGTGCCTAGCAATGTAGGCTCGCCCCCCCTGACCCGATCCCATCATTGAAATCTCGCGAACGCATGCACAATCGCATGATTTCAATTTTTTTACATCGTAACGTTGTTTCGATGTAGACAAATTAAACCCGGCATGAAAGGGTTAAGGGTCCTACATAAACATTACTTTTATTATAAAGATGAATAGAAAGTCTCGCTATGTACTTACTCTGACTATAAAACAAAGCTTACATGTATGTGAAATGTTTATATTTATTTTGCATAAAATCCGTGGTGACTGCCAATAAAAGTAGGCAGAGCTTTCTAAAAAAATCCATAATCATGCTCCATCCAATCACGAAGCAGTTGCACCAACTTAATTATAATATTTATGCTCTGTGCTCAAGTTAAACATTGCATGCGCACAAATGTTTTTGAAGAATAGAATCCACAAAAATACAGCAGAACCATCAGGAAGCACAACATGACGTTTTGGGCTCAAATGCCCTTAATCATATGATGTCATGTTGTGCTTCCTGGGACTAATAAAGTCATAAGATTTCATTACTTGGATGGTTCTGCTGTATTTTTGTGGATTCTGTTATGTTTGGAGCTGAGAGCAGTGGCTCGAACAGTGTGCACATTGTACACATTGGTTCTGGTGAGACTGTTTGTTTTCTGGTTTTTGAAGAATAGCACATGCACTTCTGCTGTCTGGAGAGCCATTCCCTCTGACAGTCACATCACAAACCACTTGCTGTGCTTCCTGCACATTGTGGATGACGCGCCACAAGGGAGAGCATAGATGGAAACACACATGCGTGCTTGAGTGACAAATGTAGACTAACTGCGCATGCGGAGTGCCATGTTGATCCTACACATGTAGACCACTGCTATAGAGCTTGTATAATGAGCCTAATGGTGGGTTTGGCATAAATCACATTTTATAATAGGAAATACAGATAAACTCGTTAATACAGTTAATATAGATTTTTATATTCCTCAATGTTTTTAATTATTAGGAAATATGTTTTGTTTCCTATTCCTTTAAAGGGACATTCCAGCCAAAAATTTACTTTACATGGATTCATTGTAGTTTTGAATAGAAGCATTTTTTTAATATACATGCATTAGCAAAAATGCTTCTAATAAAAGCTATAGCTGTTTCAAAAGTGTATTTAAGTATGCACCGTGCACCAGCATTTTAAACACAGCACTTGCTCAGAGAGCCTAAGGTGCTTTAAAAATCTGGTAATGACTCAATTTGTTAAGTGCTGACATGATACAAGCCCCACTGATGATCTGAGCAGCTGCAGTATTTAAATTGCCGGTGCTGTGAGAATATCTATTTATACTTCACGTGCACATGCAGAGAAAAATGTTAACACTAAAAGAGTGATAACTCTTAATAGAAGCATTTTTGCCAATACATCTATATTGCAAATTTGTTTCTATTCAAATATGTAATTCATCTATGTGCATTTAAATTTTGACCGGAATGTTCCTTTAAGCATAATCCTGGTGGCAGCACCAATGCTTCAGATAGCAAAGGAAAATGTTGCACACTCAAGTGTGGAAGTGAAAAAACCTTTTATTAGGTGAACAGCAACGTTTCGGGGCACCTGCCCCTTTGCCAAGCTCATATTTAAAGGTGTGCTGGTCCTACAACTTTGCTAATGCTTCAGGTACCATCATGAATCCAAAGTACTTGGATACAGACTGTACCAAAAGTTCAGTAAAAAGCATTTGAGAGATTCTAAAATAATTTGATCATATAGCTTAGCATCTAAAGGAAGCTAAGGAGAGATTATCCGTTTGTGCTACAAGATCATTTAAGGGAATATCTAAAGACAAATTTTACCTTGATAGTGGGTATTTTGCTAAAACATGACAGGAGGATACATACTGACCTATGTGACCATGCTCTGCCTTGCTCCCGGCTTCCGAGCTTCTCATCCACAGCCCCCTGCATCATAAATTCTGATGCTACTACCTCTGTTTTTCAAGACGCCTGGGTGGACTACATTTCTCATCACCCACCGCACAAAACTGCACAATACTATTACTAGTCTACAAATCGCAGCGCAACCTATGCCCAACTGATGTGGCCCTGTGGCTCACCGGAAAAACTCCCTGTATACCAGTGTGCCAATCCGGCAATGGTGGGAAATTTATGGCTTGCGTACCAAAAGAAAGGCCTCTGAGTGCCAGCTGTGGCACATGTGCCATAGGTTTGCCATTACTGATTTATAAAATGTTTTATTTTTGTTTTGTAGTCTTAGCAGGATAGATCATGTTTGAGGTAAATGGAAGGTAAACAGTGACATTTTATTTGTGTATGCTGTAAAAACAAATCTTGCTGCTTCCTATTAAATTTGCTCTCTCCTTTTTGATATTCTACATCCCAGAGAGCTTCATGACTTTTTGCATGGCAAGTCACGTGCCACGACCAGGTTCAGCCTCCTTTTTTTTTTTTTTTTTTTCCGAAAATTATTTGAGAGTTGGTTTGATATTTCTCCCTGTGATTGTGAATTTTACAGAATTTGCAATCATTCAACCAAGTCACCGACTGCAGTACACACTGCTCTTGAGGCCACACATTGTCCTGATAGTCCTACGGGTAAATAAAAAAAGCATGTTACTCACATACTAAACATTTCGGACTGGAGGTAGAGTTGCCCCACGCTTTTTGCTGTTTATATGTTTTATATCTATGAGTGAGTTTGTCACATTTTGTTGCATTAGCATTGTTGCTGTCTTGCTTTATTTCCATATCTTGTAGTTAGCTTGCTGCCTAATAGGTCTACTTATTCATCTTCTAAGGAAGCTCTTCATTCATTGGTCATATTAGTGAAAAGCCTCTATTAGTCCCTGATACTCACGTGTGGTCAGCACATTGTCGTCTCTGTGAATCTACATGGCGGAATCCAATAGGGACTTTCATAGGGGAATGTGAGAGATCCAGCTTCAGGTAGCAGGCTGGATCCATAAGAGCATTTTACAGGGGGCATTAAGAATGGAAGAGGTATGCACTGCAGCTACTACAGGAGGTACTTGTTCACTGGTTATAGAATTAGGTATTCTCATGCATATCAACAATTAGGGACATCATTATGTGACATTTCCTTAAAGGGACATTCCAGCCAAAAATTTACTTTACATGGATTCATTGTAGTTTTGAATAGAAGCTTTTTTTAATATACATGTATTAGCAAAAATGCTTCTAATAAAAGCTATAGCTGTTTCAAAAGTGTATTTAAGTATGCACCGTGCACCAGCATTTTAAACACAGCACTTGCTCAGAGAGCCTAAGGTGCTTTAAACATCTGTTAATGACTCAATTTGTTAAGTGCTGACATGATACAAGCTCCACTGATGATCTGAGCAGCTGCAGTATTTAAATTGCCGGTGCTGTGAGAATATCTATTTATACTTCACGTGCACATGCAGAGAAAAATGTTAACACTAAAACAGTGATAACTCTTAATAGAAGCATTTTTGCCAATACATCTATATTGCAAATTTGTTTCTATTCAAATATGTAATTCATCTATGTGCATTTAAATTTTGACCGGAATGTTCCTTTAAGCCTGAATGATCACTGGCTGATAAGCACATCTAAGCTGCTTATTGGTGGATAGTGACAGGCCTCAGACGTAAAAAGAAAACAAAAAATCTTAATACAAGAACATCAGTTTCTGGTATTTTGTTTAAATGCCTTTTGTTTAGAGGCAACAAAAAAATTGTTTAGTTTTAATCAATTACATTTATTTATTTTTATTGGACATTTAGGAAGATGAGAAGATGGTTATATACTACATCCCTAGAGAAAGTTCTCCTGTTAGAATAAAACACTACGCTTTTGTGGTAGCAGGGGGCTTCTGTAGTGGCCATGACCCTACTCAGCTGTGCAGAATAGAACAGAGACGTGAAGAATCCGCAGCTAGCAGGGGTGCACGATATGGAGCAGTGAGAAACAGATGGCAGTCGCGCTAGAAAGACTGAGTTGTGATATTTTTAGTTTATTTTTGGTTCAGCACCTGGGTAGCGCTTGCTGATAACTAAAATGTAGCCACCAATCAACAAGCGCTACGCATGGTGCTGAACCAAAAATGGGCTGGCTCCTAAGCTTATATTACTGCTTTCTCAAATAAAGATACAAGAGAACAAAGACAAATTGATAATCGGAGTAAAGTTGCTTAAAATTGCATGCTCTATCCGTATCATGAAAGAAGAAATGTGAGTTTCATATCCCTTTTTAAAGTGCAATTTTACTTCTCTCTGATGAGTGAATAAATACAGTTGTTTGAGTTAGGCTTGCAGTGTTTTGTTTTCTGGGTATTAGAAGTTTGATTATCTTCTAAATTCGAGCTTCAATTTTCATCTCTTATTAATAATTTTCACAGCGTATAATATCTATTTGCTTCACGTGAATGCCGCTTTATTCCACTGCATGAGGATTTAGAGATGAAACTTTTTTTGTTGTATTTTTGGCTCCAGTGTGTATTGGAGTTTTATTTGCTTTTCTATTCTGTGGATTTGATGGCATCCTGATGTTAAAGGGACAGTAAGCTGCAATAAGAAAATGGCACTATCCTAAATCACATGACTGAGGACTTGTTCCCAAATGTTGTGGATGTAGCCTTTCCCTGCACTAATAAAGTTACTTTTATCTTCTGACAAATGCTGCTTTCGCTTACCCTTGGATTGTTTGGGGAGTGGCTCCCTTCCTGAAACTTACGCTAGACTCTATACCACATCATTGTGGGTTATTAGTGGATATACACAGATGCATCTGCTAATTGGCTCAGCAGCTAGGACCAGCTTTGGACCAGTAGCTCCATACCGGTACCCTGGACCTGACTTTAACTATGTGTTTAACATATTTGCATTGTTATAGTCCAGCAGAAGTGCAAGAAGAACATTTTTCTTATTTCAGCTTTATGTCTCTTAAATGTCTTGTTGCTATCTTCACCTTTTTGAATTTTAATATTTTAAATTTAATACGTACCTTGAAGGTTAGAACATGTTTTAGAATTGTTTTCAGTCACCTTAGTGACTTAGTTTCTATGAAATGTAAAGAGTCTGTTATTAAGCTGAGGTCAGGCTAGGCGGGTAAGGAACAGGATCACACAGGAGGCTGTGTCTGAGACTGGATCGCCACGAGAATCTTTCATGCAGGTTTTCCAACCACAGCTTCAACATGTAAACAAGTGATAGTACAAGAGACGGTCTCTCACTTCCAATAGAAGACTCCTTGTTTAAAAAGCCAAGGCAGAAGGGAGGGTGTGTAACTTACTGGAACAGATGATTTGTCGTCATTTTGGGGGCTTTACATTAGTGCATCCTCCTTCATAAACCAGCTTTTTAATACTTTTGGTTTTTAAATTGTGCAGTTTGTAAGGTGCCTCATCAATTTAAACTTTATGTATGTATTGGGTACTTGTAAAGTGCAGCTAATAACCCGTAAGGGTCTCAAGGCACTGCTCATCTTATCAACCTCTGAAGGATGAAAGGCTGAGTGGACCTCACCGGGGATCGAACCTGCAACCCTCTGGTTGCTACAGAGCTCAGTCACAGTGCATTAGCATGCTGAGCTTTCTGTCCAGCTCATATAGAGCCTGTCATTTTAAGAGACTTTTCAATTAGCTTCTATTATTACATTTGTTAAAAGCATACCTAAGGAGGGCTCAGGAGCACCAATACAGTACTAGGAGCTAGTCATATAGCTAAAGACATGTGCATTCTCCTTAACTCATGCAGGATTACTCTTATCCCTTTAAGGGCCTGCGGCGGGAACCCGTGCTATTGTAAAAAAGCAAACGTGGGTCGCGTCATTAAGGGGTTAAACAAAGGATATCATGAGTACTAATACAATTGATAAAAGTAAATTGGAAAGTTGTTTAGAAATGCTGTATACAGTTCCGTTAAGTTTAATTTTGACTTTACTGTTCCTTTAAGATTTTATTAAAGACTAATAACCATCAGAAGTTGTATCGGCCAAACGCTGAGTGCTTGTACAGTACATCACGTTGGTCATTGAAGCATCTCATTTACTGTTATGATCTTTTTAACAGAATTAAAAGGGAAAAAAGGCAGCATTGGGTGTCTCAACAACTAAAGTAACTGCAATAAACTAAAAAGCACACTTAAAGAGTTTAATTTACTAAGGATGTGGAGCTTATTCATTTTAAAGGTACATGATCTTCAAAAGGTAATTCCTCATAACAAATGCTAACATTGTTAATTGTGCCTGTTTTTTCTGTAATTTATATCTGGAAATTTGTAGTTTTTCCTCTGACCCCCAAAGAGGCTAAAGTAAATTTCATAGAATTCAAACTCCTGCAACACTTTTTTTTTTTTTTTTTTTTTTTTACCCTAAATGACCACAACAAAAGAGAAAACATAAACAACAATCAAAACTTTTTCATGGAGTTTGTCACAAAGTGGCCATTTTTAAATGCTTTTTAACATTTATTTTCTATACAGATCTTCTGCCGTTTAGTGATGATTTTTGATGGATTTATATAAATGACTGTAATGTTCCTTAAAGGGATATAAAACAAAAACAAATTCCTGTGTGATTTCGACAGAACGTACAATTTTTAAAAAAGTTTCCAATTTACTTCTTTTATCAAATTTGCTTCGTTCCCATGAAATTCTAAATTGAAGAGATACCTAGGTAGGCATCTGGAGCACTTCATGGAAGGAAATAGTGCTGACACCTAGTGCTCTTGCAAATGGATAACATTCTCGCAAAACTGCTGCAATATAGTGCTCCAGACATGGGCCGGCTCCTAAGCTTATGTCCCTTTTTGTCAACAAAAGACACCAAGAGAACAAAGAAAAATTATTAAATTAGAAAGTTGTTTAAAATCGCATGCTCTGTCTGAATCATGAATTTTTATTTTTATATTCCTTTATATTATATATATTTAAATTTGTTTCTCAGTGACTCGTTAAACTGCTTCAAAATCTTTCTGATAATTATTAACCTATCGATTCATTAACCCTTAAGGACCAGTGATTTTAGAGGAAAACATGGCCAAAGTACCAGAGAATTTTTAGCATTTTTGCTATCACTCTGTTACTTTATTTTTTATTTACCTATACAAACTATATATAGTTATATATGTAGCATTTAAGGTTAATTTTAGCAGTAGTGAGGGTAGAGATTCATCTCTCCTGACCCCTACCTGATCCCCCTCCCCCCCCCCAGGTCACCACCATCTTAGGTACTGGCAGACAGTCTGCCAGTATGTAGTTTTATGGCATTTATTTATTTTTTAAAATGTATTTATTTGTTATTATCATTTATTTGTATAGCGCCGCCAAATTCCGTAGCGCTGGGTACAATGATAGGGGTATACAATGAAAAAGATTTGTGATAAAATACAAAACATAACAAAACTAAACAAATCTAGTACAGGAGGAAGAGGGCCCTGCTCCGGAGAGCTCACAGTCTATAGGTTAAGGGTGAAGAGACATAAGGTTGGGGTAGCTTGTCGGTTGTAGTTGCAGCAGTGAGTCAGGCACTTCATGTATTAGTTTTGTTCAGATGAGGGATGGAGTAGAGATGGTACGCCTCTCTGAATAGGAGAGTTTTCAAGGAGCGTCTGAAGCTATACAAGGTTGGAGACAGTCTTATGGAGCGGGGTTAGAGAGTTCCAGAGGACAGGAGCAGCACGTGTGAAGTCTTGAAGGCGGGAGTGGTACGTAGAGATAACAGGAGTGTAGAGACGTAGGTCAGAGGTTGATCGAAGATTTGTTCATAGTAGGGGGGGTTTTATGTCCCTTTTAACACATTCTGTGATGATTTTTCTTAAGTGTTTGTTTCCCCTAACACTGGGCTCGACAAATCTGGGAGCTACTGGCTTCTAGAATTTTACCCTGACTCCTAACTTTTTGGGTTATTTTCCGTATATCTGTATACAAATGCCACTTCCTGGCTCCTAAATATTCTTACTGGCTCCTAAATTTTAACTTGTACATTTAAACAACCAATAATTGGTTAAACACAGAATGCTGCTAAAATGTTGGTTGTAAATAGGTGCAGATCTGTTAATGTTAGGTATGGAAATAACCAGATGATTTTATGTAAATATATCCCAATCGCTATATACTGCAATTCTTCATTTTTTGCAACCGTATTATTTAACTTGTCCTAATGTACATTCATTCTCTCTAAGATCCTTGTGCTTTATTATAACAATTCTATGTAGGGTTTATAAGAAATTAATGACAATCAAGAGGTTAAACTAATTAAAATAAGGTTAAAGGGACATAAAACATGTTGAGATCTGTGCATAACCTAAAAGGGCTAATTAATAAAAAATAGTTTGCATAAAAAATTGTTTAAAAATTGCTGGCAAGTATTTTAATTTTTTTTTAAATGAATTGCATAGCTAAGCTGCCTGGAGCAGCCAACTCCACCCCCCCTTATCAGTGTTTAGACACAGGCATTGTATTTCAACTGAGTTCACAGTTTCTATGCATGCTCCGGCAGATAATCCCTATGCACTTTTGGATTCTACCAAAACAACAATCGATAAAGATACAGCCATAGAAGGAAATGTGTGGGGGGAGTTAGAGCTTTACAATTCAGAAACTAAAAAGAAAGGGTTAATGGTGAGGGCACTGTAGTATAAATTTGCAGGTAAAGTAATTAAAGTACATATTATTATATTTTGTCTCTATCCCAACTTGCTTTATGTCCTTATAACCATATTTAACCCCTGCAGCCATCTTTGGTGTGCACTGGAACCCTGTAGAGATAAATAGAATAGCTCCTCAAGATGCTGGATAGAACACAAATAGACATATACATAATTAAAGAGAACAGGATGGTTAAGCAGAATGAAATGTTGAACAGCAGAATCTGATGCTCCTTTTTAAGTCTCCTGCATTTGCCAGGCAATTGTTCTTTCTGAAAGGTTGTCTATTAATAACTTCATATGAATTTATGTTTTCACTTTTCTATGAAAACATCAATGGCTGCTAATAAATTGTACTTTATAGGTGTATAAGATTTATGCCACCAGAGATGAAACCCATTGATTCTGACTGCTGAATGTATTCATCCTGATGGATACACTGATTGTGAGAATATAGTTTTAATTAAGTTATTCATGAGAGGCTTTTAATTTTCATCCTCTGTAAATCTAGGGTTTCCCATTGAAAATCTCATCTAATATTAAAATGTTGAGAAATGTTTACGTTAACGTTGCAGTGTTGACCTTATATCGGATTGCTCTAAAACAATTAGGGAAAAAAAGAGAAAATTATTGGTGGAGATCTGAAATTTGCATTTGTCGGGCCCTTTTATAGTACTATGCAGATATTGGCACTTCTTCCATCAAAACAGTTGAATACGTCTAGCTAAATCAGTGGTTTATTTGAAGACTGCTTATATAGAAGTACATGTATATGTTTTTATTAAACAATAAAGTAATGCAGCAATGTCTTTAAAAGCTGGGTATGATGCCATCATTGTGCCCCTGAATAGATGCTCAGTCCTTAAACTACTAAGACCACAGATTGAACAGCATGCTGATAGTAGTTTCTTTCATAAGGTGGTGAGAGTCTATTATCCATTATTCTGGTATTTAACTCATGGCCACTAGAAGGAGAGAAAGATTCCCAAAATGTCCAAGAGCATTTCATACCTCACTGGTATGCCAGTCTAATCTTTGCCTCCACTGGAGGAAGGAGGAGTTTCTCCAGATTTTTTGTTGAGAGGGGTCCTCACACTGATTTGAGGGTCATGTTTCCCCTTAGAGAGCAGCTATTGAGAGACAGGGGAGATTGTCGTATGGATCAGTGACACAATTACTCCTAGTGAGGAGTTAGTCGCTCATGTTGGGTTGTTGATATACTAGTAACTTAAATCTTCTGCTGTGATGTTCTCAGCACTACATAGGCTATTTACTGTAAGCAGTCATTTGTGCAGTTGGTAAGCACAGTGGATTGGGTGCTTGTCAGGAAAGTCAGATTACATTGGCACTCGCATAGCCCACACGCTATTAGCTGCTACATTTGGCATGTTACATCATAGCCAGGGGACTTGACTTATAGCAGACATTACACATTCACACTCGACTCAGATCCGTCTTTCTGATGATCAGGATACAGAATCCCCCTGTATTATGTTCACACTTGAACATCTTCAAAAAATTTTAAAGGATGTTTTATGTACTTAGGGGTGCAAGACTCTCTCTAAGCCTTTGTGGAAAAAAATCGATTAAACAATTGAATTAGAATTTCAAACCTTCTGTTAAGACAATTATTACCAAAGAGTTCACGCTGGGTCTTCCTTTTAACCCATCTTCTGCATTTAAAAGAATGTTCCTTTGCCAACTGCTAGCATAGAGCTTTAGGAAACTATTCCAAAGGTGGATGGCACCATTTCCACCAAAACACACTACTATCCCTTTAGAAGATAGTACTTTAACCTTTTCCGGTCCTATTAATTAAATAAAACCTGCAGCAGGCAGGTTTTGTTTAATTTTCACGCCAATATTTTTGAATTACACAGCTAAATAGCAAGTCACCGCTAGATGTCGCTATTTAGGGGTGGAATTCAAAGCGGCAAAGTCGGATATATTCTGACAAAGACTGCTAATGGTTAAGGACCCTATGGACAGGAAATTTTAGAGTCTTTTCACAGAGACTTTTCTTCAATTGGGCTATTTGTTTAAATTAGTTATCAGTATTACTTGCATGGCAGCAGCTTCTACTCTTTGGTTTGATAATTTATCTTAAAGGGACAGTCAACCATAGAATTGTTATTGTTTTAAAAGATAGATAATCCCTTTTATTACTCATTCCCCAGTTTTGCATAACCAACACAGTTATATTAATGTACTTTTTACCTTTGTGATTACCTTGTATCTAGGAACCTTCTTCCAGCCCCCTGATCACATGACTGTGACTGTTTATTATCTATTGTCTTAAATTTAGCATTGTGTTGTGCTAGATCTTAAATAACTTTCTGTGCCTGAACACAGTGTTATCTATATAGCCTATGTGTACTTTCTGTCTCTTTGTGTTGAAAAGAGATTTAAAAAGAATGTGATAAGAGGCAGCCCTCAAAGGCTTAGAAATTAGCATATGAGCCTACCTATGTTTAGTTTAAACTAAGAATACCAAGAGAAAAAAGCAAATTTGATGATAAAAGTAAATTGGAAAGTCAATTAAAATTAAAAGTCCTATCTGAATAATGAAAGTTTAATTTATACTTGACTGTCCCTTTAACAGATTACAGATGATTCCATTCATGACAATTTTCAAGTAAATATTTTCTATGCCTGTTATTAACTAACTACCCCAAATACGCTTTTTATCAATAGTATTTCATTAACATATCTCTACCGTATATCAGAAATCTTGTCTGCAAATTTGTTTTCCAAACCCACTCCGTGGGTATCCTTTGCTCTGTACCAATCCGTTTACAATACCTAGGTTTCAAAATGGCGCTTTAAACACAGTTATTGGTTTAAGTATTTAGAACATGCAGTGCTGAAAATAGTGGGCAGGATAACGTGACTTCATCGGCGAATAAAAGATATAACTTTTAGAACGTTATGAAACTTCGTTTTGGA
>NC_069504.1:73142846-73170346 GCF_027579735.1 Bombina bombina | reverse complement strand
CAATCATGCTGGAGTCGGCTAAACCCGACATAAGGAACTTTACATATGGCTCTCCAGACTTTCCAAGTACCTAAACTATACCAGAGACGCTCTCTTTGTTAAGTTTGTATGTCATATAATGTTGGGCTTACCTTATAATATTTATGATGAAGCTTTGATGGGCCATCGGTTGTTATTATTATTGATATCTCCTTACCTAGCTATTCCCCAAGTTATTTCTGTTATGAGAACCTGACCATGTTGCACTATCTTATTATCTGTAATGAGAACTTGACCATATTGACATATCCTACTATTAACATGATGATAGTTGATGTTGGCTAGTGTACTTTATATTCTCAGTGGTGTCTTTACATAACAGCATTTTGCAGGGGCGGGGGTTGCTTTGCCATCTGCGGCCGGGATGGTGGAGTTTACTGCTTCTGTATCACTGTAGCCTTCCACATAAAGTAGAGCACACTGTTGGAATGTCAGAATACTGCCCTGTAGCATGGAAACTTGTGGTCTAATGTTGCTCAGGATCCTCATAGTGGGGTTCAGGCTTACATAGTACTTTTATCCACTGTTAAGGTTATAGTTTTTATTTAATAATAGACGTTCAAATCTATCAATTTGTACCACACACTTAATACCATCAAATATACAAGTATCCCATAAGATGATTATAGATTATCCACGAAGCGCTACCAAAATATTTAAATTTCTGCGTTTTTTTACCTGTGCATGACCCACTTTAAGTACGTTACCTCTGCATGATTGCCATATATACACTCTCAATTTAGGTCTGGCTAATTAGATTATATTCTTGCATTGCTTGTGTGCCTAACATTATATCTTGCATGCAGCCCTTGTCTGGATGGCCTTCAAGCCTTTACGAACCCACTATTTGGTCTTCACATGTTTTTACTATGGTTTGGTTACCCTTCATGATATGCTCATCTTTTACTTTAATTGTTGCCCCATATTAAGGCCAATGTACTGATATGCCCAGTAGGTTTGAGCAGCTCTGGTTTACTAATAGGGGAGGTGCATGCTTTAGTTTCAAACAACCAGTTAAGCTTGTTACTACAGCTCTTGTTAAACGCATAAAAGGAAAAAAAGAAAAAGGGCTTTGTCATTGAGACCCAAAAGTGGTCTCCCTATTTGGTAATAACCTCCTAAACTTTGATTATCTATAGCTGAGGTCCAAAAGTGGCCTCCTGTGGCATTTTGGGGGTTTAACTATCATTAGGCATTTATTTCATGTATGCTCTTTTTAGATTTTTCTTTCAGGAACATATATTTCATACCTGACATGTTGTTTCATAACTGTATCTCAATACTATTATGTTTTAATGTTTCAAGATCTTTGTATGCCTTGCTACAAACCTAAATAAAAATTATTAAAAAAAATAAATATATATATATATATATATATATATATATACATACATACATACGGCCCTCGTTTTACAGCGGTTCAATTTACACCGTTTCAGAATAACAACCTTTTTTTTTTAGTCATGTGACTGCTATTGAAAAGCATTGAGAAGCAGTGCATTTATTAAAATAGCCAGTAGGTGGAGCTGTCCGCTTGTGTTGCAGCAAAGCCAAGCAAGCTGAAATTAATCAGTTTAACCAGACCTGAGCTATTGAGCAGATTTCAAAGGAACAATATCTTCCTGTCTATAAATCAGGAATGCATAGAAGGAACTGTTTGCAGAAAAATGCAAGTGAAGTCTGTGTTGTGTGCTTATTTTATTAGGTTTATAATGCTGTTTAGCAAATGTTTTTGTTCATTTAACTTAGTTTAATTATATATTCTGTGTTGTGTGATTATTTTATTAGGTTTATAATGCTGTTTAGCATTTAAAGTCTTAATTTCAAAGCTTTAAAAATAATGTATTAGGTGTTACTTATGACAATTTTGAGAGGGGCCTGGAACCTATCTCCCTCACTTCCCATTGACTTACATTATAAACTGGGTTTTAATTTACAACGGTTTCGATTTACAACCATTCCTTCTGGAACCTAACCCCGGCGTAAACATAATGCCCAGGATGCCCCAGATATTTGCTTTTACAGAGAACAAGGATCTATAAACACTAACACAATCATTTCTTTTTTCTAATTAAGGGGTTGTCATGACCTTGCCCTGTTGGGTTTTGAACCCAAAGACTGAGCATTTGAATTCTAACACCGGCATTAAGATTGATGCAAAAAAAAAGTGGCCTAGATTACGAGTTGTGCGTTAGGGTTAAAAAGCAGCGTTAAGAGGTCCCAACGCTGCTTTTTAACACCCGCTGGTATTAAGAGTCTTGCAGGTACAGGTGTACCGCTCACTTTTTTGGCCAGACTCGGAAATACCGCAAATTCACTTACGTCAATTGCGTATCCTATATTTTCAATGGGACTTGCATAGCGCCGGTATTACGGTAGCTAGCTTAGGGTTTATTTTTATTTTACAGGCAACTTTGTGTTTATTTTAACTAGGTAGAATAGTTATTAAATAGTTATTAACTATTTAAAAACTACCTAGTTAAAATAAAGACAAATTTACCTGTAAAAGAAAACCCCTAACCTAAGTTACAATTACACCTAACACTATACTATAATTAAATTAATTACCTAAATTAAATACAATTAATTACAATTAAATACAATTATCTAAAGTACAAAAAAAACAAACACTTAATTACAGAAAATAATAAAGAAATTACAAGATTTTTAAACTAATTACACCTACTCTAATCCCCCTAACAAAATAAAAAAGCCCCCCAAAATAAAAAAAAGCCCTACACTAAATTACAAATAGCCCTTAAAAGGGCCTTTTGCGGGGCATTGCCCCAAAGTAATCAGCTCTTTTACCTGTAAAAAAACATTCCCCCTCCAACATTAAAACCCATCCAATCCCCCCTTAAAGAAACCTAACACTAACCCCTTGAAGATCACCTTACCGGGAGACGTCTTCACCCAACCGGGCAGAAGTGGTCCTCCAGACGGGCAGAAGTCTTCTTCCAGACGGCATCTTCTGTCTTCATCCATCCGGCGCTGAGCGGGTCCATCTTCAAGACATCCGACGCCGAGCATCCTCTTCTGTCCACGGCCGAAGACTGAATGAAGGTTCCTTTCATTCCTTTAGGTTCCTATTGGCTGATTGCATCAGCCAATAGGATTTTTTTCTACCTTAATTCCGATTGGTTGATGAAATTCAGCCAATCGTAATTGAAGGTACGCCATCTTGGATGATGTCATTTAAAGGAACCTTCATTCAGTCTTCGGCCATGGACAGAAGAGGATGCTCCGCGTTGGATGTCTTGAAGATGGACCCGCTCCGCGCTGGATGGATGAAGATAGAAGATGCCGTCTGGAGGACCACTTCTGCCTGGTTGGATGAAGACTTCTGCCCCTCTGGAGGACCATTTCTGCCCAGTTGGGTGAAGACGTCTCCCGGTAAGGTGATCTTCAAGGGGTTAGTGTTAGGTTTCTTTAAGGGGGGATTGGGTGGGTCTTAGAGTAGGGTTGGTTGTGTGGGTGGTGGGTTTTAATGTTGGGGGGAATTGTACTTTTTTTTTTTACAGGTAAAAGAGCTGATTACTTTGGGGCAATGCCCCACAAAAGGCCCTTTTAAGGGCTATTTGTAATTTAGTGTAGGGTAGAGCTTTTTTTTTTTATTTTGGGGGACTTTTTTATTTTGTTAGTGGGATTAGAGTAGGTGTAATTAGTTTAAAAATCTTGTAATTTCTTTCTTTTCTGTAATTTTGTGTTTTTTTTTTGTACTTTAGATAATTTTATTTAAACACTTGAAAGTGATGCAGCATAGCTGTAAAAAGCTGATTAGAAAATATCACTTGAACATCTCTATGTAAAAAAGAAAGATATTTTACCTCAAAAGTTCCTCAGTAGCCACCTCCCATTGTAAAGGATTTCTAAGCAGCATTTTAGTGTGTTTGTCCTGGGACATCTGAAGGGACTAGCATCGTGCACTCTCATATTATTTCACCAATCAGGTAAAGGAAGCTTACTATGAAATCTCATGAGAGTTAAGTCAAATCTCATGAGATCACAGTAAGAGTTCATGACCTCAGCACTGCTGATGCTGATTGGCTGCTGTTCATTTCTTCATTTTTTTTATTTTTTTACCTGCAGCTGGGAGCAGTGGAGTATAACTTTTTACACAGAACTTACTCTGCTGAGCTGAGGAGATTGTGAGGTAAAATATCTTCCTTTTTTACATAGAGATGCTCAGGTGATATTTTCCTGTCAGCTTTTTACAGTTATACTGCATCAGTTTCAAGTGATTTAGCATATGAGTATTATGTCCCTTTAATTGTAATTAATTGTATTTAATTTAGGTAATTAATTTAATTATAGTGTAGTGTTAGGTGTAATTGTAACTTAGGTTAGGTTTTATTTAGGGCTGCAACAACTAATCGGTAAGATTGATCATAAAAATAGTTGTCAAAAAATCTCATTATCAATTAGGTGTTCAGCGATTACTTGGTTAATTGCACAGCACTAGCTGCTTCAATCTGATGAACTTCTGCACATGGTATTGTGCAAACATTTTTATTTATAATTTTTTTTTTCTATCCAATTAATCGGATGATTATTGTCCGATTAATCGGATAGAAAAAATATTAAAAAAATAAATTAAATTTTTTTTGCACAATCTTAGTTGCAGTAGATCAGATTAAAGCAGCTGGTGCTGTGCAACTGACCAACTAATCGCTGACCACCTAATTGATAATGAGATTTGTTGACAACTATTTATGATCAAACTTACCGATTAGTTGCAGCCCTAGTTTTATTTTACAGGTAAATTTGTCTTTATTTTAACTAGGTAGTTATTAAATAGTTAATAACTATTTAATAACTATTGTACCTAGTTAAAATAAATACAAAGTTGCCTGTAAAATAAAAATAAACCCTAAGCTAGCTACAATGTAACTATTAGTTATATTGTAGCTATCTTATGGTTTATTTTATAGGTAAGTATTTAGTTTTAAATAGGAATTATTTAGTTAATTGTAGTAATTTTATTTAGATTTATTTTAATTATATTTAAGTTAGGGGGTGTTAGGGTTAGACTTAGGTTTAGGGGTTAATAACTTTATTATAGTAGCGGCGGCAGATTAGGGGTTAATAAATGTAGGTAGGTTGCGGCGACATAGGGGGCGGCAGATTAGGGGTTAATAAATAAAATGTAGGTGTCGGCGATGTTGGGGGCAGCAGTTTAGGGGTTCATAAGTATAATGTAGGTGGCGGCGGTGTCCGGAGTGGCAGATTAGGGGTTAATAATATAATGTAGGTTGCAGCTATGTCAGGGACGGCAGATTAGTGATTAATAAGTGTAAGATTAGAGGTGTTTAGACTCGGGGTTCAATTTAGGGTGTTAGGTGTAGACATAAAATGTATTTCCCCATAGGAATCAATGGGGCTGCGTTAGGAGCTTTACGCTGCTTTTTTGCAGGTGTTAGTTTTTTTTTCAGCCGGCTCTCCCCCATTGATTCATATGGGGAAATAGTGCACAAGCACGTTTTTACCAGCTCACCGCTAACGTAAGCAGCGCTAGTATTGAGGTGAGATGTGGAGCTAAATTTTGCTCTACGCTCACTTTTTTTGCGGCTAACGCCGGGTTTGTAGAAACCCGTAATACCAGCGCTGTTTGCAAGTGAGCGGTGAGCATAAACTGCTCGTCAACACCGCACAGCCTCTAACGCAAAACTCTTAATCTTGGCGAGTATTTGTAGAAGCATTTTTCAAGTTAGTGTATTTCTGCAAACTAAACGAAAGCTTAAACTCTTAAAGGGACACTAAACCCAAATGTTTTCTTTAATGATTCAGATAGAGCATGCAATTTTATTCAACTTTATAATTTACTCCTATTATCAATTTGTCTTCGTTCTGCTATCTTTATTTAAAAAGCAGGAATGAAAAACTTCAGAGCCAGCCCATTTTAGGTTTAGCACCATGGATAGCGCTTGCTTATTGGGGGGCTACATTTTGCACTAGTATAAGAAGTCACTGAATGCTAATAAGGTAATCAGCAGTACTATCATTGTTTTAGTTTTTTTGCTATCTTTATTTAAAAATCAGGAACGTAAAGCTTCGGAGCTAGCTTATTTTAGGTTCAGCACCATGGATGGCGCTTTCTTATTGGTAGCTACATTTTGCACTGGAATAAGAAGTCACTAAGCGCTAATAAGGTAATCAGCGGTACTAGCACTGTAGCTTGTATACACATATTATACCGTACCATGGCTCCCTGGCTTAGAGCTGGGCTTGACAAGTCACTCTTAAAATTCTAGTTGTGACTGATTTCTTCTGCATATTTACCTACAAAAAATAATTTCCAGGCTCCTAAAAAATTGTAGTTCGCTATTCAGTGTTTTTAGTTATTCCTTATATTCAAAGAAAGCTGTCAACCCCTATCTTTGGGGACATCATCCCTACCAGACTCACCCAGTGCAATTCTGTAGACTTATATTTGCTATTCGTTTCCTGAAGGTGAAAATAATCTTTTATTTGGGTCTGAAATTCAGCAGCCAGATAGATGCATATTTGGGTGAGAAATATCTTCCCTCTAGAACAGGGGTTTCAAACCTGTCCTCGGGCCTCGATATAAGGCCAAATTTTCAGGTTATCTGAACCAAGACACAGGTGAAGTAATCAGCTGATTAATAAACATGGTTGTTAACCTGCTCTCACCCAAGATGATCCTGAAAATCTGGCCTGTTAGGGATGCACGACGACAGGTTTGAAAACCCCTGCTCTAGAACTAGACTGCTGACTCTAAATTTTAAATAAGCAGTAGATTGTTTTCTAGCATTTTTTTTCATTTTCTCCCATTCTCTTCCTCCCTGTATCTTGTGACAGACACCAGCCAATCACATACTAGTATATGTATACCCTGTGAGTCTGTGCACATGCTCAGTAGGTGCATATAAAGACTATGCAAAATCTGATAACGGAAGTAAATTAGAAAGTGTCCTAAAACTGCTGCTGTATCTGAATCATAACAGTTTATTTTTAGTGTTCCTTTAATAGCTTGATAAACCAGGACACAATACTACAATATCTAGTGCAGAATGAAGGACATATCCAGCCTTTCTTGCACCCATATGGCCGGCTGCACAGTAATTATTACTGTATTGTAGCTTCACCTGGAATGATCATCCTTTCAGTGGTTTATTGTTTGACAGGATCTCACTTCACCAATCCGTCACAGCATGCACAAAGCTTGTGAAGCAAGCAAACTGCCATTGGACATCTGCCAGCGGTATCACAAGTAACCGTATCGGTGAAGTGATATTCTGTCATACAATAAGCCAATGAAGGGGTGATAATTCCAGGAGAAGCCCACAAATGAGATCTGCACTACATGGTTAAAATGAAAAGCCAACCGGCCGCACCCCCTCTAGCCACGCAGCATTTTTGGGCCTTTAGTTCTTTGTCACATGGCCCAGGACGGGATACATTTAAGTGCAGCTGCTAATTGCAAGTGAGGGGCACTTGAGCGTAAAAAAAAATAAAATAAAAAAATTAATGCATAATTTATGTAAGAACTTACCTGATAAATTTAATTTCTTTCATATTGGCAAGAGTCCATGATCTAGTGACATATGGGATATACAATCCTACCAGGAGGGGCAAAGTTTCCCAAACCTCAAAATGCCTATAAATACACCCCTCACCACACCCACAATTCAGTTTAACGAATAGCCAAGCAGTGGGGTGATGAAGAAAGGAGTAGAAAGCATCAACAAAGGAAATTTGGAAATTATTGTGCTTTATACAAAAAATCATAACCACCATAAAATGGGTGGGCCTCATGGACTCTTGCCAATATGAAAGAAATGAATTTATCAGGTAAGTTCTTACATAACTTATGTTTTCTTTCATGTAATTAGCAAGAGTCCATGAGCTAGTGACATATGGGATATCAATACCCAAGATGTGGATCTCCACTCAAGAGTCACTAGAGAGGGAGGGAATAGAATAAAAACAGCCATAATCTGCTGAAAAAAAAAAATCCACAACCCAAAAATATAAGTTTATTTCATTTGAAAGAAAAAAACTTAAATCAAAAGCAGAAGAATCAAACTGAAACAGCTGCCTGAAGAACCTTTCTACCAAAAACTGCTTCCGAAGAAGCAAATACATCAAAACGGTAGAATTTAGTAAATGAATGCAAAGAGGACCAAGTTGCCGCTTTGCAAATCTGATCAACTGAAGCTTCATTCTTAAAAGCCCACGGAGTGGAGACTGATCTAGTAGAATGAGCTGTAATTCTCTGAGGCGGAGCCTGACCCGACTCAAAATAAAGTTGATGAATCAAAAGTTTCAACCAAGAAGCCAAGGAAATAGCAGAAGCCTTCTGACCTTTCCTGGGACCAGAAAATAAAACAAATAAACTGGAAGTCTTCCTGAAATCTTTAGTAGCTTCCACATAATATTTTAAAGCTCTTACCACATCCAAAGAATGTAAGGAACTTTCCAAAGATTTCTTAGGATTAGGACGCAAGGAAGGGACAACAATTTCTCTACTAATGTTGTTAGAATTCACAACCTTAGGTAAAAATTAAAAAGAAGTCCGCAAAACTGCCTTATCCTGATGACAAAATCAGAAAAGGAGACTCACAAGAAAGAGCAGATAACTCAAAACTCTTCTAGCAGAAGAGATGGCCAAAAGGAACAACACTTTCCAAGAAAATAGTTTAATGTCCAAAAAATGCATAGGTTCAAATGGAAGAACCTGTAAAGCCGTCAGAACCAAATTAAGACTCCAAGGAGGAGAAATTGATTAAATAACAGGCTTAATAAGAACTAAAGCCTGTACAAAACAGTGTATATCAGGAAGTATAGCAATCTTTCTGTGAAATAAAACAGAAAGAGCGGAGATTTGTCCTTTCAAGGAACTTGCAGACAAACCCTTATTCAAACCGTCCTGAAGAAACGGTAAAATTCTAGGAATTCTAAAAGAATGCCAGGAGAATTTATGAGAAGAACACCATGAAATGTAAGTCTTCCAAACTCTATAATAAATCTTTCTAGAAACAGATTTACGAGCTTGTAACATAGTATTAATCACTGAGTCAGTGAAACCTCTATGACTTAGTACTAAGCGTTCAATTTCCATACCTTCAAATTTAATGATTTGAGATCCTGATGGAAAAACGGACCTTGAGATAGTAGGTCTGGCCGAACGGAAGTGGCCAAAGCGGCAACTGGACATCCAAACCAGATCTGCATACCAAAACCTATGTGGCCATGCTGGAGCCACCGCAACACAAATGATTGCTCCCTGATGATTTTGGAGATCACTCTTGGAAGGAGAACTAGAGGCGGGAAAATGTAAGCAGGATGATAACACCAAGGAAGTGTCAGCGCATCCTCTGCTTCCAACCTGAACATCCCTGGACAGGTATCTGGGAAGTTTCTTGTTTAGATGAGAGGCCATGAGATCTATCTCTGTTAGACCCCACAACTGAACAATCTAAGAAAACACATCTGGATGGAGAGACCACTCCCCTGGATGTAAAGTCTGGCGGCTGAGATAATCCGCCTCCCAATTGTCTACACCTGGGATTAGCACCGCAGAGATTGTACAAGAGCTGGATTCCGCCGAAACAAGTATCCAAGATGCTTTTTTCATAGCTTAGGGACTTGGGGATTGTCTGTCTGAAAACAAATGAACGGTTCTCTCTTTAGCAGAGGCCAAAACTTAAGAGCTCTGAGAATTGCAAGGAGTTATAAAATATTTATTGGTAATCTCGCCTCTGGGGAACTCTGACAACACAATTGGTTTGGAAATCTCAAAACAGCTCCCCAACCTGAGACTCGCATCTGTTGTGATCACAGTCCAGGTTGGCCGAACAAAAGAAACCCCTTCAACTAAACGATGGTGATCTATCCACCATGTCAGAGAGTGTCGTACATTGATTCAGCATACAAAGCTGTAGAGGTCTCATGTGAAAACGAGCAAAGAGGATCGCGTCTGATGCTGCAGTCATGAGACCTAAAACTTCCATGCACATAGCCACTGAAGGGAATGACTGAGACTGAAGGTGCCAGCATGCTGCGACCAATTTTAAACGTCTCTTGTCTGTTAGAGACAGAGTCATGGACACTGAATCTATCTGGAAGCCTATAAAGGTGACCCTTGTCTGAGGAATCAAGAAACTTTTGGTAAATTGATCCTCCAACCATGTTTCCAAAGAAACAACACTAGTTGATTCGTGTGAGGTTCTGCAGTACGCAAAGACTGAGCTAGTACCAAGATATCGTCCAAATAAGGAACACTGCAATACCCTGTTCTCCGATTACAGAGAGTAGGGCACCCAGAACCTTTGAAAAGATTCTTGAAGATTTGCTAGGCCAAATGGAAGAGCAACAAATTGGTAATGCTTGTTTAGAAAAGAGAATCTCAGAAACTGATAATGTTCTGGATGAATCGGAATATGAAGGTATGCATCCTGCAAGTCTTTTGTGGACATATAATGTCCTTGCTGAACAAAAGGCAGAATAGTCCTTATAGTCACCTTCTTGAAAGTTGGTACTCTAACATAACGATTCAAAATTTTTCAGATCCAGAACTGGTCTGAATAAATTTTCCTTCTTTGGTACAATGAATCGATTTGAATAAAAACCCAAACCTTGTTCCTGAGGAGGAACTGGCATGATTACCCCTGAAGACTCCAGGTCTGAAACGCACTTCAGGAAAGCCTGAGCTTTTACTGGATTTACTAGGATATGTGAGAGAAAAATAATCTTCTCACAGAAGGTCTTACTCTGAATCCTATTCGATACCCTTGAGAGACAATGCTCTGAATCTATTGATTTTGGACAGATTTTATCCAAATATCTTTGAAAAACCATAATCTGCCCCCTACCAGCTGAGCTGGAATGAGGGCCGCACCTTCATGCGGACTTAGGGGCTGACTTTGGTTTCCTAAATGGCTTGGATTTATTCCAATTTGAGGAAGGTTTCCAATTGGAAGCAGACTCCTTGGGGGGAAGATTTAGTTTTTGTTCCTTATTCTGACGAAAGGAACGAAAAATGGTTAGAAGCCTTAGATTTACCCTTAGGTTATTAATCCTGAGGCAGAAAAACTCCCTTCCCCCAGTGACAGTTGAAATAATAGAATCCAACTGAGAACCAAATAAATTATTACCTTGGAAAGAAAGAGATGGTAATCTAGATTTAGATGTCATATCAGCATTCCAAGATTTAAGCCACAAAGCTCTTCTAGCTAAAATAGCTAAAGACATGGATCTAACATCAATTTTGATAATATCAAAAATTGCATCACAATAAAATGATTAGCATATTGCAATAGGCGAATAATGCTAGATAAGTCAGAATCCAATTCCTGTTGTGCTAAATTCTCCAACCAGAAGGTTGATGCAGCCTCAACATCAGCCAAAGAAATTGCAGGTCTGAGAAGATGACCTGAATATAAATAGATAGGAAGCTTGAATCTCATCTAAGGAAGGCCTAAAGGATCCTTAAAAGGAAGTACTATCTTCCATAGGAATAGTGGTACGTTAAGCAAGATTAGAAATAGCCCCATTAACGTTGGGGATTTTTCCCCAAAACTCTATAGATTTTGCTGGTAAAGGATACAATTTTTTAAACCTTGAAGAAGGAATAAAAGAAGTACCTGGCTTATTCCATTCCCTAGAAATCATATCAGAAATAGCCTCAGGAATAGGAAAAACCCCTGGAAAACCCCCAGGAGGTTTAAAAACAGCATTTAAACGTTTATTAGACTGAACGTCAATAGGACTGGTTACCTTAATATCCAAATTAATTAACACTTCTTTTAATAAAGAACGCATATACTCTATTTAAAATGAATAAGTAGATTTGTCAGTGTCAATGTCTGAGGAAGGATCTTATGTATCAGATAGATCCTCATCAGAAGAGGATAAATTATGTTGTTGGTCATTTGAAATTTCATCAACTAAATGGGAAGTTTTAAAAGACCTTTTACGTTTATTAGAAGGTGGAAATGAAGACAAAGCCTTCAAAATAGAATCAGAAACAAATTCTTTAAAATTTACAGGTATATCATGCACATTAGAAGTTGAAGGAACTGCAACTGGCAATGTACTATTACTGATGGATACACTATCTGCATGTAAAAGTTCATCATGACAACTATTACAAATGACATTCGGTGAAATAATTTCAACAATTTTACAACAAATGCACTTAGCTTTGGTAGAACTGATGTCAGGCAGCAATGTTCCAGCAGAAACTTCTGAGGCAGGATCAGATAAAGACATCTTGTAAAATGTAAGAGAAAAAACATAAAAAGCAAAATGATCTATTTCCTTATATGACAGTTTCAGGAATGGGAAAAAAAAAGCAAATAGCATAGGCCTCTGATAGAGAAAAAAATCAAGAGGCAAACATCAATGGGGTATTAAAATAATGAAAAGTTTGGCGCCAAGTATGACGCACAACATAACGTAAACTTTTTGGCTCCAAAAATAACCGGAAATGACACACTCGCGTCACTAATGACCCAACTGTATGATGCCGGAAATGACGAAGTTGCGTCAGACGTATTTTTCTGCGCCAAGAATGACGCAATAAAGTTTAGCATTTGACGCACCCGCGGTCCTAATGACACCCGCAATTTGCAAGAAGTAGTCAATTGAAAAAAGACTAAACCCCAGGTAAGAAAATTTTTTCTATGAAAGATGTTTATATTACCGAAATATGAAACTGACAGTCTGCAGAAGGAAATACATGAACCTGACTCATGGCAAATATAAGTACAATACATATATTTAGAACTTTATATAAATGCATAAAGTGCCAAACCATAGCTGAGGTGTCTTAAGTAATAAAAAACATACTTACCAAAAGCCACCCATCCACATATAGCAGATAGCCAAACCAGTACTGAAACAGTTATTAGTAGAGGTAATGGTAAATTGAGAGTATATCGTCGATCTGAAAAGGGAGGTAGGAGATGAATCTCTACGACCGATAACAGAGAACACATGAAATAGACCCCCGTTAGGGAAATCATCGTATTCATAAGTGATACTCCCTTCACGTCCCTCTGACATTCGCTGTACTCTGAGAGGAATTGGGCTTCAACAATGCTGAGAAGCGCATATCAACGTAGAAATCTTAGCACAAACTTACTTCACCACCTCCATAGGAGGCAAAGTTTGTAAAACTGAATTGTGGGTGTGGTGAGGGGTGTATTTATATGCATTTTGAGGTTTGGGAAACTTTGCCCCTCCTGGTAGGATTGTATATCCCATACGTCACTAGCTCATGGACTCTTGCCAATTACATGAAAGAAATGGGATTTGTTCATAAACTTAAAATTGTTACTGCACACATGGAAAATGCTTTTCTACAGATGTGAGGCTTCACATTTATACCTTTTTAATAATCATCCAGCAATGTCATATGACTGATTTCTTTCATGTAATTAGCAAGAGTCCATGAGCTAGTGACGTATGGTATGAGATATACATTCCTACCAGGAGGGGCAAAGTTTCCCAAACCTTAAAATGCCTATAAATACACCCCTCACCACACCCACAATTCAGTTTTACAAACTTTGCCTCCTATGGAGGTGGTGAAGTAAGTTTGTGCTAGATTCTACGTTGATATGCGCTCCGCAGCAGGTTGGAGCCCGGTTGTCCTCTCAGCGTGCAGTGAATGTCAGAGGGATGTGAGGAGAGTATTGCCTATTTGAATGCAATGATCTCCTTCTACGGGGTCTATTTCATAGGTTCTCTGTTATCGGTCGTAGAGATTCATCTCTTACCTCCCTTTTCAGATCGACGATATACTCTTATTTATATACCATTACCTCTGCTGATTTTCGTTTCAGTACTGGTTTGGCTTTCTACAACATGTAGATGAGTGTCCTGGGGTAAGTAAGTAAGCTTATTTTCTGTGACACTCTAAGCTATGGTTAGGCACTTTTTTATAAAGTTCTAAATATATGTATTCAAACATTTATTTGCCTTGACTCAGGATGTTCAACATTCCTTATTTTCAGACAGTCAGTTTCATACTTGGGATAAATGCATTTGTTTCAATCATTTTTTCTTACCTTAAAAAATTTGACTTTTTCCCTGCGGGCTGTTAGGCTCGCGGGGGCAGAAATGCTTCATTTTATTGCGTCATTCTTGGCGCGGACTTTTTTGGCGCAAATTTTTTTTTCTGTTTCCAGCGTCATACGTGTCGCCGGAAGTTGCGTCATTTTTTGACGTTTTTTTGCGTCAAAAATGTCGGCGTTCCGGATGTGGCGTCATTATTGGCGCCAAAAGCATTTAGGCGCCAAATAATGTGGGCGTCTTTTTTTGGCGCTAAAAAATATGGGCGTCATTTTTGTCTCCACATTATTTAAGTCTCATTATTTATTACTTCTGGTTGCTAGAAGCTTGTTCACTGGCATTTTTTTCCCATTCTTGAAACTGTCATTTAAGGAATTTGATCAATTTTGCTTTATATGTTGTTTTTTCTTTTACATATTGCAAGATGTTCCACGTTGCAACTGAGTCAGAAGATACTTCAGGAAAATCACTGCCCAGTGCTGGAGCTACCAAGCTAAGTGTATCTGCTATAAACTTTTGGTTTCTGTTTCTCCAGCTGTTGTTTGTATTGCATGTCATGTCAAACTTATTAATGCAGATAAAATTTCCTTTAGTACTGTTACATTACCTGTTGCTGTTCCGTCAACATCTAATTTTCAGAGTGTTCCTGATAATATAAGAGATTTAATTTTTTAAATCCATTAAGAAGGCTATGTCTGTTATTTCTCCTTCTAGTATACATAAAAGTCTTTTAAAACTTCTCTTTTTTCAGATGAATTTTTAAATGAACATCATCATTCTGATACTGATAATGGTTCTTCTGGTTCAGAGGTTTCTGTTTCAGAGGTTGATGCTGATAAATCTTTGTATTTGTTCAAGATGGAATTTATTCGTTCTTTACGTAAAGAAGTATTAATTGCATTAGAAATAGAGGATTCTGGTCCTCTTGATACTAAATCTAAACGTTTAAATAAGGTTTTTAAATCTCCTTTAGTTATTCCAGAAGTGTTTTCTCTCCCTGATGCTATTTCTGAAGTAATTTCCAGGGAATGGAATAATTTGGGTAATTCATTTACTCCTTCTAAACGTTTAAGCAATTATATCCTGTGCCATCTGACAGATTAGAGTTTTGGGACAAAAATCTCTAAGATTAATGGGGCTGTCTCTACTCCTGCTAAACGTACTACTATTCCTATGGCAGATAGTACTTCATTTAAGGATCCTTTAGATAGGAAAATTGAATCCTTTCTAAGAAAAGCTTACTTATGTTCAGGTAATCTTCTTAGACCTGCTATATTTTTAGCGGATGTTGCTGCAGCTTCAACTTTTTGGTTAGAAGCTTTAGCGCAACAAGTAACAGATCATAATTTTATAGCATTATTATTATTCTATAACATGCTAATAATTTTATTTGTGATACCATCTTTTGATATCATTAGAGTTGATGTCAGGTATATGTCTCTAGCTATTTTAGCTAGAAAAGCTTTATGGCTTAAAACTTGGAATGCTGATATGTCTTCTAAGTCAACTTTGCTTTCCCTTTCTTTCCAGGGTAATAAATTATTCGATTTTCAGTTGGATTCTATTATCTCAACTGTTACTGGAGGGAAGGGAACTTTTTTTACCAAAGGATAAAAAAATCTAAGGTAAATTTAGGTCTAACAATCATTTTCGTTCCTTTCCTCACAACAAGGAACAAAAGCCTGATCCTTCATCCTCAGGAGCGGTATCAGTTTGGAAACCATTTCCAGTTTGGAATATATCCAAGCCTTATAGAAACCTGTAGCCAGCTCCTAAATACCCATGAAGGTGCGGCCCTCATTCCAGCTCAGCTGGTATGGGGCAGTTTACGTTTTCTTTTAAGGTACAGAATTGGCTTCAAGTTAAGGCCTCCTGCAAAGAGATTTTTTTCTTTCCCGTGTCCCAGTAAACACAGCAAAGGCTCAGCATTTCTGAAATGTGTTTCAGATCTAGAGTTGGCTGGAGTAATTATGCCAGTTCCAGTTCTGGAACAGGGGCTGGGGTTTTATTCTATCTCTTCATTGTACCAAAGAAGGTCAATTCCTTCAGACCAGTTCCGGATCTATCTATATTGAATCGTTATGTAAGGATACCAACATTCAAGATGGTAACTGTAGGACTATCCTGCCTTTTGTTTAGCAAGGGCATTATATGTCTACAATAGATTTACAGGATGCATATCTGCATATTCCGATTCATCCAGATCACTTTCAGTTTCTGAGATTCTCTTTTTAGATAAGCATTACCAGTTTTGTGGCTCTACCGTTTGGCCTAGCGTCAGCTCCAAGAATTTTTTTCAAAGGTTCTCGGTGCCCTTCTGTCTGTAATCAGAGAACAGGGTTTTGGTATTTCCTTTTTTGGACGATATCTTGGTACTTGCTCAGTCTTCACATTTTCGCAGAATCTCATACGAATCGACTTGTGTTGTTTCTTCAAGATCATGGTTGGAGGATCAATTTACCAATCAGTTCATTGTTTCCTCAGACAAGGGTAACCTTTTTTAGGTTTCCAGATAGATTCAGTGTTTATGACTCTGTCCTTGTCAGATAAGAGAAGTTTAACATTGATATCAGCTTGTCAAAACCTTCAGTCACAATCATTCCCTTTGGTAGCCTTATGCATGGGAAATTTTAGGTCTTAGGACTGCCGCATCGGATGCGATCTCCTTTGCTCATTTTCACATGCGACCTCTTCAGCTCTGTATGCTGAACCAGTGGTGCAGGGATTACACAAAGATATCTCAATTAATATCTTTAAACCGATTATACGACACTCTCTGACATGGTGGACAGTTCACCATCGTTTAGTTCAGGGGGCTTCTTTGTTCTTCCGACCTGGACTATAATCTCAACAGATGCAAGTCTTACAGGTTGGGGAGCTGTGTGGGGGTCTCTGACGGCACAAGGGGTTTGGGAATCTCAGGAGGTGAGATTACCGATCAATATTTTTGAACTCCGTGCAATTTTTAGAGCTCTTCAGTCTTGGCCTCTTCTGAAGAGAGAGTTGTTCATTTGTTTTCAGATAGACAATGTCACAGCTGTGGCATACATCAATCATCAAGGAGGGACTCACAGTCCTCTGGCTATGAAAGAAGTATCTCGAATTTTGGTTTGGGCGGAATCCAGCTCCTGTCTAATCTCTGCGGTTCATATCCCAGGTATAGACAATTGGGAAGCGGATTATCTCAGTTGCCAAACATTGCATCCGGGCGAATGGTCTCTTCACCCAGAGGTATTTCTTCAGATTGTTCAAATGTGGGAACTCCCAGAAATAGATCTGATGGCTTCTCATCTAAACAAGAAACTTCCCTGGTATCTGTCCAGATCCTGGGATCCTCGGGTGGGGGCAGTGGATGCATTATCACTTCCTTGGAAGTATCATCCTGCCTATATCTTTCCGCCTCTAGTTCTTCTTCCAAGAGTATTCTCCAAGATTCTAAGGAATGCTCGTTTGTCCTGCTGGTAGCTCCAGCATGGCCTCACAGGTTTTGGTATGCGGATCTTGTCCGGATGGTCTCTTGCCAGCTGTGGACTCTTCCGTTAAGACCAGACTTTGTCGCAAGGTCCTTTTTTTCCATCAGGATCTCAAATCCTTAAATTTTAAGGTATAGAGTTTGAACGCTTGATTCTTGGTCAAAGAAGGTTTCTCTGACTCTGTGTTTAATACTATGTGACAGGCTCGTAAATCTGTATCTAGTGAGATATATTATAGAGTCTGGAAGACTTATATTTCTTAGTGTCTTTCTCATCATTTTTTTTTTGGCATTCTTTTTGAATACCGAGAATTTTTCAGTTTCTTCAGGATGGTTTAGATAAAGGTTTGTCCGCAAGTTCCTTGAAAGGACAAATCTCTGCTCTTTCTGTTCTTTTTTCACAGAAGGATTGCTAATCTTCCTGATATTTCATTGTTTTGTACAAGCTTTGGTTCGTATAAAACCTGTTATTCAGTCAATTTCTCCTCCTTGGAGTTTGAATTTGGTTCTGGGGGCTTTTCAAGCTCCTCCTTTTGAACCCATGCATTCTTTGGTCGTTATATTACTTTCTTGGAAAGTTTTGTTTCTTTTGGCCATCTCTTCTGCCAGAAGAGTCTCTGATTTATCTGCTCTTTCTTGTGAGTCTCCTTTTCTGATTTTTCATCAGGATGAGGCGGTGCTGCGAACTTCTTTTGAATTTTTTACCTAAGGTTGTGAATTCTAACAACCTTAGTAGAGAAATTGTGGTTCCTTCATTATGTCCTAATCCTATGAATTCTAGGAGAAATCATTGCATTCTTTGGATGCTGTTAGAGCTTTGTATTATTTGTCATCTTTTCCGGTTCTAGAAAAGGCCAGAAAGCTTCTGCCATTTCTTTGGCATCTTGGTTGAAATCTTTATTTCATCATGCTTATGTCGAGTCGGGTAAAACTCCGCCTCTAAGGATTACAGTTCATTCTACTAGGTCAGTTTCTACTTCCTGGGCGTTTAGGAATGAAGCTTCGATTGATCAGATTTGCAAAGCAGCAACTTGGTCCTCTTTGCATATTTTTTCTAAATTCTACCATTTTGATGTGTTTTCTTCTTCTGAAGCAGTTTTTGGTAGAAAAGTACTTCTGGCAGTGGTTTCAGTTTGAATCTTCTGCTTATGTTTTTCATTAAACTTTATTTTGGGTGTGGATTATTTTCAGCAGGAATTGGCTGTCTTTATTTTGTCCCTCCCTCTCTAGTGACTCTTGTGTGGAAAGATCCACATCTTGGGTAGTCATTATCCCATACGTCACTAGCTCATGGACTCTTGCTAATTACATGAAAGAAAACATAATTTATGTAAGAACTTACCTGATAAATTCATTTCTTTCATATTAGCAAGAGTCCATGAGGCCCGCCCTTTTTTGTGGTGGTTATGATTTTTTTGTATAAAGCACAATTATTCCAATTCCTTATTTTATATGCTTTCACACTTTTTTCTTATCACCCCACTTCTTGGCTATTCATTAAACTGAATTGTGGGTGTGGTGAGGGGTGTATTTATAGGCATTTTAAGGTTTGGGAAACTTTGCCCCTCCTGGTAGGAATGCATATCTCATACCATATGTCACTAGCTCATGGACTCTTGCTAATATGAAAGAAATTAATTTATCAGGTAAGTTCTTACATAAATTATGTTTTTGGTATCGGACAATTTGTTTGTAAACTTCATTTGTTACTGGAAATGGTAACCTCATTAAAGGGATACTAAATGCACATTTTTTCTTTCATGATTCAGATAGAGCAGCAATTTTCTAATTTCTTTCATGTAATTAGCAAGAGACCATGAGCTAGTGATGTATGGGATATACATTCCTACCAGGAGGGGCAAAGTTTCCCAAACCTTAAAATGCCTATAAATACACCCCTCACCACACCCACAATTCAGTTTTACAAACTTTGCCTCCCGTGGAGGTGGTGAAGTAAGTTTGTGCTAGATTCTTCGTTGATATGCGCTCCGCAGCAGGCTGGAGCCCGGTTTTCCTCTCAGCGTGCAGTGAATGTCAGAGGGATGTGAAGAGAGTATTGCCTATTTGAATGCCATGGTCTTCCTCTAGGGGATCTATTTCATAGGTTCTCTGTTATCGGTCGTAGAGATTCATCTCTTACCTCCCTTTTCAGATCGACGATATACTCTTATGTACCATTACCTCTACTGATTCTCGTTTCAGTACTGGTTTGGCTTTCTACTATATGTAGATGAGTGTCCTGGGGTAAGTAAGTCTTATTTTCTGTGACACTCTAAGCTATGGTTGGGCACTTTATATAAAGTTCTAAATATGTGTTTAAACATTTATTTGCCTTGATTCAGGATGTTCAATATTCCTTATTTCAGACAGTCAGTTTCATTATTTGGGATAATGCATTTGAATATTAAATTTTTCTTACCTTTAAAATTTGACTTTTTTTTCCTGTGGGCTGTTAGGCTCGCGGGGGCTGAAAATGCTTCATTTTATTGCGTCATTCTTGGCGCGGACTTTTTTGGCGCAAAAATTTCTTAGTCATTTCCGGCGTCATACTTGTCACCGGAAGTTGTTTGTATGTGCGTCATTTTTTTGACGTTTTTTTGCACCAAAGATGTTGGCGTTACCGGATGTGGCGTCATTTTTGGCGCCAAAGCATTTAGGCGCCAAATAGTGTGGGCGTCTTTTTGGCGCTAAAAAATATGGGCGTCATTTTTGTCTCCACATTATTTAAGTCTCATTGTTTATTTGCTTCTGGTTGCTAGAAGCTTGTTCATTGGCATTTTTTTCCCATTCCTGAAACTGTCATTTAAGGAATTTGATAGATTTTGCTTTATATGTTGTTTTTTCCATTACATATTGCAAGATGTCTCAGATTGACCCTGGATCAAAAGCTGCTTCTGGAAAAACGCTTAACTGAGTTCAGTTCTACCAAAGCTAAGTTCATTTATTTTAAATGTTATAAATGTTTATCTTTAGCTATGGTTTGTAATAAGTTATGATATACTTTTACATGCAGAATCCATTAGTATTTATGCTTTATTGCCATTCTTACATCTAGACCCAGGTATAGATATTTGGGAAGTATGTACAAGAAATATTTAGAAGATTTATAAGAAATATTTTTCTGATTCTATTTTAAAGGCTTTGTCTGACTTCGTGCCTTCTAATAAAATTTTTAGGTCTTTTTTCACTTCTTTTTTAATTATTGAAGTTTCAAATGACCAACAACATACTGTTTTTTCCTTCTCTGATGATGTTTTTTCTCTTTCAGAATTTTCTTCATCAGATATTGACACTAACAAATCTACTTTTTTATTATTTTTTTATTAAAGTACATTTGTTCTTTGTTGAAAAGGTGTTGATTATTTTGGATATTAAGGTAACTAGTTCTTTAAGACTAGCTGACACTATTTCTGCTTATTTATTCTTCTGTGTTTTCAGAAGTTTTCTTTCCAATTCCTCATACTAGGGAATGGAATAGGCTGAAAATTTTCTTTTATTCCTTCTTCAAAGGTTTTAAACTATATTCTTTGCCAGCAGTTAAATTCAATTTGGAGGGTTCTCCAATTTATTGGGGCTATCTCTACTCCTACTAATTATGCTATTGTTTCTATAGCAAAATAGTATTTATTTTCCTTTAGATGGTTGTATCTTATTTATGGAAAATTTATTTAGTTTCAGGTACTTTTCTTGGTCCTGTGATTTATTTGGATGTTGCAATTGCTTCATTTTTGTTCTGTTTACTTTAAGATCAAGTATCAGATTATGATTTATTTTAGCATTGTTAAAAGACATTTACTAGACTAGGTGCTGTTGCATTTGTCTTGTTGTTTTGCATTTATTGATTATGCAAGTCCACTGTATTGACTGTTCCTTTAACTGGACTATCATGCTAATAATTTCATTTGTGTCTTCATTTTATTGAATATTTTCGCAAATGAGGGTTAATCTATGTCTTTAGCTATTTTAGCTAGAAGAATTTTGTGATTTTTAAAAAATCCATATTTCTTTTGTTCTAAGATAATCAATTATTTGTTTTATAATTGGATTCAATTCTTAACTGTTACTCTGGACTTCAAGATTGAGTTCTAATACTAAAACTTTAAGCTTATACTAGTTTGGTTGTTCTTATTAAGGAACGAATTCCTGAATTATTTCCCAAGTAACATGTTTATAATTGGAAATTTTTCAGTTCGAAATCAGCTCCCTAATATTGCGAAGTACGTGCTGTATTCCAGCTTGGCTGGCAAGGGGCAGGTTAAGACTTCTTTGAAATGTATTTGGTTCTATTCAGTCCAAAATTCTTTGATTTTATTCCAGTAAGGCTAACACTCTCTTTAAGTGTGTTTGGGTCCTATATATTTTGGGTACTGTTGAAGCATGGCTGGGCACCCATGGGGTTCAAGCGCTGCTCAGACCTGGAATCTTCTGGGGTATTTCTTCCAGTTCTATTTTTAGGAAATGGGTTTTGGAGTTTTATTCAAACTATTCTGCCTTTTTTTGGTCAGTGATAGCATTATTTGTTTTCATTAGATACAATAAATGCATATTTTCATTTTTCTGTTTTCATTCAGATTATTTTCTGAGGATGCGGAATCTCATATCATTCACTTGCTCTTCAGGACATAGTTAGAGGATCTTTTTTTCAAAAGCTCTTGATTCCTCACACAAGGGTCACCTTTTTTAGGTTTCCAGATAGTTTGTGTCACTTTCTTTGTCTCTATTAGACAAGGGACAGTTTTATTGTGTTCCGTTTGTCGGTACCTTTAGTCTCTATTATTTCCTTCAGTTGCTATATATGCATAGAAGTTTTAGGTCTTATGGCCACAGCATTGGATTTAATTCCCTTTGCTCATTTTCAATAGAAAGAACCTTTCCAGTCTTTTATGCTGAATTATGGTGCAGGGATTCTAGGATTTCACATTTTAAATCTTCGAATCCTAATATTTGGTGGTTAAGATCACCATCATTTAGTTCTACAGGTCTCTTCGTTTCTTTCAACCTGGACCATGATCTCTACAGATGTGAGTCTTTTTGGTTGGGAGGCTGTCTGAGGATCTCTGTCAGCACAAGGGGTTTGGAAATCTCAGGAGGCGAGATTACCATTTGATATTTTAGAACTCCGTGTTTTCTCAGAATTTTTCAGTTAGTTTCTTTTTTAAGAAGAGACGTTTAATGTTTTTCAAACAATGTTACTACTATGGTGTATGTCAATCATCAGAGTAGGACTATCAGTCCTTAGGTTGTGACAGAAGTGTCTCGGATATTAGCTTGGGCTAAATCCAGCTCCTATCTAAATTCTGTGGTTTTTCCCCCAGGTATAGATATTTGGGAAGCGGATTATCTCTGTTAATCCAGCTTTTCCTCCGGGAGAATGGTCTCTCTTACCCAGATATGTTTTTCATCTCATCTGAATAAAGAACTTCCCAGGGGCCTATTAAGGTCCGGGAATCTTCAGGCGGAAGTAGTGTATGCATTGACATTTCTTTGGAAATATCTTTTTGCCTATTTCTTTCCGCCTCTAGTTCTTCTTCCAAAATTCTTATGGAGTATTTGTTTGTTATGCTGGTAGTTCCAGCATGGCCTCTCAGGTTTTGGTATACGAATCTCATTTGGATGGCCAGTTGCTAACGTTGGACACCCCCGTTTAAACCAGACCTTTTCTTTTTCAAGGCCATTTTTTCCATCAGGATCTCAAATCATTAAATTTGAAGGGATGGAGATTGAACGCTTGGTTTTTAGTCATAGAGGTTTTTCTGACTCATTGATTAATACTATGTTTCAGGCTCATAAATCTGACTCTAGAAAGATTTATATTGAGTCTGGAAGACCTACTTTTCTTGGCATTCTTTTAAAATTCATAGAATTTTATTATTTTTTCAGGTTGGTTTGGATAAGGTTTTGTCTTCAGTTCTTTGTTAGGACAAATCTCTACTCTTTCTGTTCTTTTTATTACAGAAAGATTGCTAATCATCCTGATATTCATTGTGTTGTACAGGCTTTGGTCCATATCACGCCTGTCATTAATTCAATCTCTCCTCTTTGCAGTCTCAATTTGGTGCTGAGGGCTTTACAGGCTCCTCCGTTTGAAACTATGCATTTTCTGAACATTAAATTACTTTCTTGGAAAAGTATTGTTCCTTTTGGTTATTTCTTCTACTAGAAGAGTTTTTGAGTTATCTGCTCTTTTTTGTGAATATCCTTTTCTGATTTTTCATCAGGATAAGGCAGTGTTACTTCTTGATATTCATCACTTTTTTCAGGTTTTGATTCGTATCAAACCTGTCATTAAGCCAATTTCTCCTCCTTGGAGTCTTAATTGGGTTCTGAAGGTTTTTCAGGTTCTTCTATTTTGAGCATATGCTTGCTCTGGACATTCATTACTTTCATGGAAAGTATTGTTCTTTTTGGACATCTCTTCAGCTAGAACAGTTTTTGAATTATCTGTTCTTTCTTGTGAATCTCCTTGTTCTGATTTTTCATCAGGATAAGGTGTTTTTTTGCTGTCCTCATTTCAATTTTCTCCTAAGTTGTGAATTCTAACAACATTAGTGGAGGAATTATTGTCTTTTCCTTGTGTCCTAATCCTAAGAATTCTTTGGTAAGATTCTTACATTCTTTAGGATGTGGTAAGAGTTTTGAAATATTATGTTGAAGCTACTCAGATTTCAGACAGACTTCTAGTCTATTTGTTATCTTTTTTGGTTTTAGGAAGGTCAGAAGGCTTCTGCCATTTCTTTGCCATCTTGGTTAAGCTTTTGATTCATTATGCTTATTTGGAGTCGGATTATTCCCCGTCTCAGAGGATTACGGCTCTTTTTACTAGGTCAGTTTCTACTTCCTAGGCTTTTTAAGAATGAAGCTTCTGTTGATCAAATTTGCAAAGCAATGACTTGGTCTTCTTTGCATATTTTTACTAATTCTACCATTTTGATGTTTTCTCTTCTTTAGAAGCAGTTTTTGGTAGAATAGTACTTTAGGCAGCTGTTTCAGTTTGATTCTTCTGCTTATAATTTCAGTTTTTTTCATTATTAAAATTGAAACTTTTGATTTGGGTAGTGGATAAATTTTTCAGAGGAATTGGCTGTCTTTATTTTATCCCTCCCTCTCTAGTGACTCTTGCGTGGAAGTTCCACATCTTGGGTATTTATATCCCATACGTCACTAGCTCATGGACTCTTGCTAATTACATGAAAGAAAACATAATTTATGTAAGAACTTGCCTGATAAATTCATTTCTTTCATATTAGCAAGAGTCCATGAGGCCCACCCTTTTTTGTGGTGGTTATGATTTTTTTTATAAAGCACAATTATTCCAATTCCTTATTTTTTTGATGCTTTCGCTCTTTTCTTATCACCCCACTTCTTGGCTATTCGTTAAACTGAATTGTGGGTGTGGTGAGGGGTGTATTTATAGGCATTTTAAGGTTTGGGAAACTTTGCCCCTCCTGGTAGGAATGTATATCCCATACGTCACTAGCTCATGGACTCTTGCTAATATGAAAGAAATGAATTTATCAGGTAAGTTCTTACATACATTATGTTTTTATGCCTACTATCAAATTTTCTTCGTTCTCTTGCTATCTTTTTAAAAAGCGGGAATTTAAAGCTTAGGAGTCAGCCCATTTTAGGTTCAGCACCCTGGATAGAGCTTGCTTTTTGGTGGCTACATTTAGCAAACCAATAAGCAAGTGTAACCCAGGTTCTCAACCAAAAATGGTCCGGCTCTTAAGCTTTACATTCCTGCTTTTTAAATGAAGATAGCAAGAGAATGAAGAAAAATGTATAGTAGGAGTAAATTAGAAAGTTGCTTAAAATTGCATGATCTGTCTGAATCATTAAGGAAAAAATTTGGGTTTAGTGTCCCTTTAAAGGAAAAAATGTTTTCTTGCTTCTGCTGGTTTGTGAGTTCTAAGGAAATGAAACCCATTTTTTTTCTTTCATGATTTAGAAAGAGCATACCATTTTAAACCACTTTCTAATTTACTTCTCTTATCTAATTCTCTTCTTTTGATATTATGGACTGAAAAGGATATCTAGATAGGCACAGTAGCTGCTGATTGGTGGCTGCACATAGATGCCTCATGTGATTGGCTCACCTGTGTGCATTGCTATTTCTTCAATAAAGGATATGATATGATAAAGAATGAAGCAAATTAGATAATAGAAGTAAATTGTAATGTTGTTTAAAATTGTTGTCCAGCTGCTTCTCAACTGTCCTGAGCAGGTTCCTCGTAAGAAATATAAGACAAATGGATTTTTCGTTAAGTTAATTCCAAATGCGCATCTAGTGAAATCTAAAGCATTTTGTGGTCTTTTGTGTGTGTGGTCCTTTTTTCTTTTCTCTTTGGACACGTCTATTAAATACATAGTGAAAGACGAGCATCTAGTATAGGATGCGGCCACTATTTGGAGAATAAATACTTATGCCTTTACTGATCACCAGCTACATCTTTATCTGGAATGGAGACGTACTGCATGCGGGTAGGTGGCTATACGGTTAAACACATTTAGAAACCGTAATTTGTATACAAATGTTTTACCTTTAATAAAGCATTTTATAGATTACTCCAGAACGCCTCTTTATTTATCTGACTTGGATTCCCTGATCCACAAGCACATGAATGTGTTAGGCTCCCACATTCAGTTAATGGACAATGTAAGAATCTTTTAAAAGAAATCTCCAGATTTATCACCTTGGAGAATGCACTCTGACCTTTCTAAGTCCTTATGCAAATGACTTTTGTGATTAATAAAATGGTATTGCTAGTAAGACTACTTGCTTAACCGTAGAATGATATGTTTATTGCAAAAAGACCATTGTTTTAATAGGATAATGTACCTATTCTACCTATTTGTGATTAATATAAAATCTTTATATGTAGTGAAAACATTACAGTATACTTTCGTAACTTTTTTGTTCCCTCTTCCTATATAATTAATATATTCTGAAAATATTTCGCTTTCAAATTTCTGTTAAAAGTGGAAGATGCTGCACACTCTAGTGACTCATTTATAAGTGTCCCTAACTGGCCTCAATCGAAAAGGAAACCTTGGTTATAACATGGTGGCTCCCAATGCTTAAAGGGACACTGAACCCAAATTTTTTTCTTTTGTGATTCAGAGCATGAAATTTTAAGCAACTTTCTAATGTACTCCTATTATCAAATTTTCTTTATTCTCTTTGTATCTTTATTTGAAATGCAAGAATGTAAGTTTAGATGCCGGCCCATGTTTGGTGAACAACCTGGGTTGTCCTTGCTGATTGGTGGATAAATTCATCCACCAATTAAAAAAGTGCTGTCCAGAGTGCTGAACCAAGAAAAAAAAAAGCTTAGATGCCTTCTTTTTCAAATAAAGATGGCAAGAGAACGAAGAAAAATTGATAATAGGAGTAAATTAGAAAGTTGCTTAAAATTGCTGCTCTATCTGAATCGTGGAAGAAAAAATTTGGGTTCAGTAATCCTTTAACTCAAAATGTTTCCTTCATGATTCAGACAGAGCATACAATGTTAACTTTCCCGTGTACTTGGTTCTCTTGGTGTCCTTTGTTGGAAAGCATACCTAGGTAGCCTCAGGAGCTGGAACTAGCTGCTGATTTGTGGTTGCACATACAGTATATGCCTCTTGTTATTGGTTTACTTATACGTTCAGCTAGCTCCTATTAGTGCATTGCTGATCTTTCAACAAAGGATACCAACAGAATGAAGCAAAATGGGTAATATAAGTAAATTGACCTGAATAAAAAAAAAAAAAAAGTACACTTATTTTTTCCTTATTCAACCCCTTGCACCATATAGATGTATGAGAGAAAAAGGGGTTAAACGAATACTATAATTTAAAAAATACATCTGCTGATGATACAAAAATTTGTAACCGGGTAGATGTTCCAGGAGGGGTTGATCAAATGAACTGTAATATTAAACTAGAGGACTGTCAAATAAATGGGATC